>NW_022589712.1:34558223-34559982 GCF_004348235.1 Phoca vitulina
AAAGAAAGAAAGAAAGAAAGAAAGAAAGAAAGAAAGAAAGAAAGAAAAAATACATTTATATAGGCATTAAAGAACACAAATACTTGGGAAGAAATTCAAGATAAGCCAGCCCTATATACTGAAAAGTAATCTGAGAGAAATTAAGGAAAACAAACAGAAAGATAGTCTATGTTCATGGAGGAGATTGATTTTGTGATAGGCTGCTACAAGGCACTTCTCATTTGTCTCCCTGGCTCTAGTGATAAACAAGATTCCACTTACCTCTCCCTGCTTTCTCTCTCACTTCCTCATAAAGCTGTAGGCTATGGAACTATTTAGCTATAGTCTATATATAAAAAATATCTAAGATATAGTCATTGCCCTCAAGTAATGTATAATTTTTACAAATGACCAAACTTTTTTTTTTATTCTGGCAATGCAATGTACACATTGTTTTCCAGTTTTAGCCCTGAGGGCAAAATGAATTATCTCACAAATACATATATATAATCTAGCTCTCTCTATATACATATATATATAGAGAGAGAGAGAGGAACTCATTGTTATTGGTCTTGGCCGTGATTTTTGAACATGATGCCAAAAGCACAAATAAAAGCAAAAATCAACAATGGAACTCATCAAACTCCAAAGCTTTTGCATAGCAAAAGAAAGAACAAACACATACCTTGCTGTCTGCATCTCTGCCATCTAGCTGTTCCTGAGTTATATCTTTTTATAATAAACTAGTGACCTAGTTTTAAAAAAAAAATTAACAAAATGAAAAGACAACATACAGAATGTGAGAAAAGTTTTGCAAACCACTTATCAAATAAGGAGTTAATATCCACATTATATTTAAAAATTCATACAACATAATAACCAAAAAAATCTGATTAAAAGATGGGCAGAAGAACTAAATAGACTTTTTTTTGTGTGAATCACTGTTTATTAACTATTAATACAGCAAGTTGTAAATTCTTCTGTACATTTTTTTGAAAATTGCAATATGGCCTTAGGCATTTTTTATTGAAATTCAATTAATTAACATATAGTGTATTATTAGTTTCAGAGGTAAAGTTTAGTGATTCATCAGTTGCATATAATACCCAGTGCTCATTATATCAAGTGCCCACCTTAATGCCCATCACCCAGTTACCCCATCCCCCACCCATCTCCCCTCCAGCAACCCTCAGTTTGTTTCCTATAGTTAAGAGTCTCTTATGGTTTGTCTCCCTCTCTGATTTCATCTTATTTTATTTTGCCCTCCCTTCCCCTAGGATCCTGTTTTGTTTATTAAATTTCACATATAAGTTAAATCAAATAATTAAATAGACATTTTTCCAACAAGGTCATCAAAATGGCCATCAGGCACATGAAAAGATGTTCAACTTCATGGATCAACAAGGAAATGCAAATCAAAATTACAATGAGATATCACCTCACACCTGTTAAATAGCTATCATCAAAAAGACAAGAGACAACATACACTGGCAAGGATGTGGTAAAAAGGCAATTCTTATACACTGTTGGTGGGAATGTTAACTGGTCTAACAGCTATAGAAAACAATATGGTATTTCCTCAAAAAATTAAAAATAGATCTACCATATGATCCAGCAATACCCTTCTGGGTATAAACCCAAAAGATTTCAACAAGGTATATACACTCCCAATTGTATTTCATTATTCACAATATCAAAATATGAAAACAACCCAAACACCCATCAACAGATGAATGGATAAAAATATATATATATATATATATATATATATATATATATA
>NW_022589712.1:34559992-34790323 GCF_004348235.1 Phoca vitulina
ATATATATATATATATATATATATATATATATATATACATACATATATATAGTATATATACACAATGGAATATTATTCAACCTTAGGGAAGAAGGATATCCTGCTATTTGTGACAACATGATGGACGATGAGCACATCATACTAAGCAAATAAGTCAGACAGAGAAAACAAACACTATATAATATCACTTATATGTAAGTCTAAATCTAAGATTGATAGGGTTTAAGGGTACAAACTTGTAATGAACAGGAAATAAGCCATAAAACCTATGCACAGTATAATGAATATAGACAACAATATTGCACTACAATTATGTAATGTGATAAATATTGCTACAACAATCATACTACAGTATATAAATGTATCAATATAATAGGCTATACAACTTAAATTTATACAATGTTGCATGCCAAATTTATTCAGTATAAATAAATATACACATAAATACACAAATACATACCTCACAGGTAGGTCTTCATCCACTTTGTCTATTCAAAAAACTCCATTGTAAACTCCAAATTAAAATCCTGTGTCAAACAAAAGAAAAATCAACAGATTGATTGCAGTCTTAATGATTATTATAAATTATAAAGTTTAAATCAATTCATTTGCTATCAAGTATAAAAATGCAACTACTATATTCAATAATAAATCAAGGACAAAATGAACCACAATAAAAATTTAATATGTATTTGATCAGATCTAATTAGCATTTAATATGATCTTTAAAACTTTTTAATGGTGTCTTTATTATGTCATACTGGAAGGTGCCTTTTGAACAAGAACCCAGTTTGAGTGAATGAACTCAGTGTTTTATAGACACAATTTTTCAGCACTAATTTAATAAGGATATTGAAAATGGATACCTGTGAGAGGTTTTCATTAAAGCTAAATGGGTTGAGCAAATTATAGGAGGGCATACGCTCAGTATATAAGATTGAGCAGTTTCTAAACAGCCATCTCATTTGATTCTGAGCTGCAAATAAATATATCCATGGATGAATGTAATTGTTTTAAATGTTTCTATTTGTAAATTAAAATCTAAAAAGTAGTGCTTCTGTATTAAATAGTTAGTATGAATAATCAAGAGTTGATATTTAACTTAGATTTAATACTGTAAGACACATTTTTATGTGCTATATTGTTATTGCATCTCACAAAATATGTTCTCCGATTAATTGGGCTTGATACTGCAGCATGTATCTAATATATGCAAATAGCCTGTAAGTTTGAATTTATATTGTCAAAATAGTCATCTCTTTCCTCTGGAGGTATGGGCTTAGGTCACAGATGAGAGGACCATAATTACCATTTGTTTCTTCCAGTGTTATAGTATGAGTGACTTTGAGAAATTAAGCATTTCAGCATAATCTCCTTAATTACACACATTTTTATTTGTTGTATACCCTCCCATATTTAAGAGGAGTGGGTTTTGAAAGGCTAATTTAAATCTTAAAAGTTTGTATAACAAGGATTCTTTTGCTATTGCAAGCAGAATTCAAGGAGGATTCATACAGATC
Organism: Phoca vitulina; assembly: GCF_004348235.1. Taxonomy (NCBI): domain Eukaryota; kingdom Metazoa; phylum Chordata; class Mammalia; order Carnivora; family Phocidae; genus Phoca; species Phoca vitulina. The sequence goes on from NW_022589712.1 coordinate 34,561,513, forward strand.
CACATATAAAACACTGTCACCAGTACCTTTTCTTTATTTCTAGTGTTTTTGACTCATTAAATTAAATAAATTGTAGGTAGGTTAAAAGACATAAATATTTCTTTCAGGTAAAATGTATGCATTTTCCAACAGATACATAATAGATTGATTAAATTATTGTGTTCAACATATGTTTATCATTTTAGTGACAGATACTCCTAAACAAGTGATTTAACTGAGTTTTCTCATAATGACACAAAATATATGGCATTTCCATCCCCATGCTATAGATACCTCATCAAGTCTATTTAATTATGAAGGTGGTATAAAGTTACTATAATAGGAGGTCAGCTTTGCTTATAAATTCATAATCCCTCTATTAGTAATCCATTCAAAAGCCTTCTGTGATAGAACTGGTTAAATGTCCAACAAAAATTTATGATCTGTCTTTACTTATGTAAGAGTCACTATGAGAAGTCTATTGTCTATCCAAAGTCCTCAATTCTAATTCTTTGCCACCTTTAGTCAGTGACAGCAATGTAAAGAGTCAAAGTGATGTCACCTCGGGCTGAGAAACAGCTCTGCTTTATGCACACTCTTTTTTCCTATTTGCCATCTAAACGCAGAGGATTTTGAAGTTCTAAAGGATGCTAGAAACATAAGATGAAAGGAGCCTGAGGTCATGAATCACTTGATACAAGACGAATTATCAACTGAAAGTGCTTGTATTGGATATTACTTGAGCAAAAAAACTTTCAGTTACATAAATCCAACAAAATTTTGTTTTGCTTGTGTTTTATTTATTAATTGTATAGTATCTGATGTAATCTTAACATAGATATTAGTAATTTGAAGTGGGATTCTTCCTTTAAGAAATACCTTGTATGTGTGATATAGGGGCCAAAGGTAGGCTGCCCCAACATGGGTCACTTTGGCATCAACATTATTTTTTATTTAAAAGCAATCAAAATCCTGCAGCTGCAGGAAAAGCTCTTCAACTTCCCCCTCAACGGCATGCCCTGTACCAGGAAAAGAGCTATTAACAGATTCCTCTTTACCTAAGAAACGTACCTGCATGATAGGCCAACCTTTGTTTTCTAAACATCTCCTCTCATCTTACTGCTAATGGTCCTTCTTGAGACCCTTTGTATCCTCAGACCCCCACCCTCTCTTTAGCTTATATAAGCATCATTTGGCTTCACTGTCTTTGGAATTTCCATGCCTATGTGGATTCCCCATATGTACACTACTAAATTTTATTTTCTCCTGTTCATCTGTCTCATGTCAATTTGGTTCTTAGTCCAGCTACAAGATCCTTTGAGGAGACAGGAATTCTTGCTCCCCAACAGTGGCATTAGCTTAGTGATCAGGCAGTTAGTAAGGAAACTGATATTAGAAGTGAAAAGATGGAGGACTATATTACTCAATGGTAAAGTATTTGGTAAAACTGTCAGTATCAATTTGTTGGAAGTCATCTAGCTTGTAGCTCTAGAGAAAAAGATGGGAAAAGTCAGAATGTTAACCATTTAAATTGATTGTTACCCCTTCTTATATTTTATATTATTGTATATTTTAATTCTTCACATTTTTTAAGCATCATTAATCATTACAATTATTTTGTATGAACAGTATCTGTTGGGATTTACCCATCTATTTATCTCCTGAATTTCCATATTTCTATCTGGAATTCTTTTACTTCTTTCCTAAATATTTCTGTTCATTCAGATCTGCTGATAGTACCTTTTCACTCTTTGTTGGTTTGAAAATGTTATTAATTTGTCTACCTCTTTGGAGGATTGGAGGATTATTTTGCTTGATATAAAATTCATGTAGGCATTTTCCCTCCTGTCTGGCATTTTTAAGATACCATTCTATTGATTTCTGGCTTCCATCATTTCCACTGAGCAACTGCTATAAGTCTTTGAACACGAAGTATCTTTTTTTACTTTTGCTGCTTTTAAGATTCCTTATTTGTCTTTAGTTCTCATAGTTTTGCTATGATATGCCTGGGCATGATTTCTTTGTATGTATTCCACTAGAGATTTTCAGTAGCCTCTTTAAGTCTTTTTCTTAAGTCTTCCATCAGTTTTAGAAAACTAATTATCTAGTCAAATATTGTCTCTGCCACATATTTTCTCTCCTTCTAAAACTCCAGATTGTATCCATGTGTTCTATATATTTCTGTTGTTCTTTCTCTTTCAAGGATTCAGATCAGATACTTTTCCTTGAATTCTATCTTAATTTTAGTCCAAAGTGTCATTTTTTTGTTTCTAATTCTATAGTAATATTCTCTAACTTTTCGTCTTTTCACACACATTTTCCTGTTTTATTGAACATATTATTCATAGTTATGTTAGTGTCCCTATCTGCTAACTTTAAAACTAGATCAACTATGAATCTGCTTCTATTGACTGTTTTTTTCTCTTGTGATCATATGATCCTATAACATGCCTAGTATTGGTGAAAGAGCACAAATATGTGTAAAAAAATTATAGTGACTTCAGATAACACTGAGTTCCTCCAAAGAGTTTTTTCTATTCTCTTTGTTAGCAAATAGAGTTGGTTGGGGTAGTTATCACCATAATCTAATCAGAGGCTGAGCTAAGTAGGGTGTAGATTACATTTTGTCAAGACTCCTCTGATTTTTACCCACTCCTAAGGTGAGCCACTCAGAGTTTCCATCTGAGATCTAGGTTTACTAGTGCTCCTTCTCATGATAGATCTTGAATATTATTGCTGTATAAGAGATATAAGAGTAGGCCAGGTCATGTAGGTATTTATGGGCCATTGTAAGAACTTTAGCTTTTTTTCCTATCAAAGAGGTGAACCAATGGAGTTTTCCAGCAAAGAAATGATATGTTTTAAATCCATCATTCGGTTGTTGCAATGGGAATAAAATGTAGAAAAGCAAGACATGAAGTAGGAAGTCCATTAAGAAGTCTGTTGACATCTAATCTGTAGACAAGTCTAGTTGCAACCTAGTCTCAAACAGAGAAGTGCTTAGATACTCTGAAATTATTGCAAACAGAATTTCCTGGTAACTGGATGTGGGATAAAGGAGAGGGGAATTGGCGATAAATCCAAATTTAGGGACAAGAGAAATTGGAAGGATTAAGTGCTATCAATTAAGACATATATGACTTTAATGGAGTTTGGGTAGAGAAAGGTGGGGGAAGGGGGCCAGATTGGGAGTTCAGTTTGAAATTCATTAATCGTAGGCAGATAGATATACAGTCTGATATTCAGGGGAAAGATCTGGCTAGAGACAGAAATTCGTGAGTGGTGTCTGACAACAAAATTGATCTAAATAAAGCATTAAGAATATCTAAGTGCATGGAACCAAATTGGGAATATTTACTGTGAGATCTTTTTTTTTTCTTTGTTTCTGTCATCATTTTAAGGCTATGTTGTCCATGAAGAGCTAACTGCCTAAATTCCAATAAAGAAAATATTGGTTTTGCTAGAAGCAGCAAGCTAATCAGTACTCAAACTGAAGAAATTTTGAAATCCTCAACACATATTTAACTGTCAGTAAGACCCAGGCTGTCAAATTCAAGCTGATGTAAAAGATGTTCAGGATGGTCAGATTTCTATCTAGGAGGATGACTGGATTTTATCACTATGGTGCATCCACTCTCTATTCTTATATTCACTTTAATCATTTCCATTTCTGTTTTTCCATTATCACATCACTTCTTACAACCTCAAAAAATTTTCAATATGTCTTTATGTCAGTAGAAGGCAATAAGCTAGTTATGACATAATTTTCAATTGTTTGGAAAGAAAATAAGCTGCTAAAATAGAGATTAGTGTAAAAAAATGAAAAATAAAACACTAGATACCTTCTCATAATTGGGAGTCAAAGATCTAGAGAGCAGCTATATGTGAAGTTGAATGATTTTGACAACAATGTTAAATAGGTTGGTGATACTTGATTTGTTTTTCAATATCTGACCAGAACTGGCACTTAGAGAAAAGGCGGAAAATGTAAGATCATCTGCAGATACTTCAGAATGTCAGGCTCCTCATTTCAAATAATTTGGTGATAAAAGAGAAGAAATAAAGTTATTATTTGTTTAGGAAGGTCCATTTAAAAAAATAAAATATATGTGATGCATGTATATGTATATCATCTTTTTAAACTATGATGTTTATTTTGAAAATAAATTTTAAGTTAAAATTTAAAATGAATTACAGTATTTCTATAATTAGTAGATACGCTTAGGCTTAGGGTGCTAAGAAATGATACACCATGGGAGAGCCAAGCTCATCTTAAAAACTAATCCATGTGCAGTCTGTGAAATATATCTCTAATCATTTATCACTCCCACTTACAAAATGACATTTCTGTGTGTGAGCATAAGCCAGAAAAACTTTCAATTTTTTTTCATGTTAAGGAAGAGTAATAAATTGTGTTTAGAAATATTAAGTATTAATAGAATCTTTTCAATATATGATTTGCATCCTATGCAAAGAAAGAGAATTTTTTTTTTAATTGAAGTATAATTGACATGCAGTATCTTTATTAGTTTCAGGTGTACATCATAGGGATTTGGTATTTTTACACATTACAAAATGTTCCCCATGTTAGTCCAGTTATCATCTGTCATCATATGAAGTTATTACAATATTATGGACTATATTCCCTATGCTGTACATTATATCCCCATGACTTAGTTATTTTATAACTGGAATTCAGTAAAGTTGCAAAATACAAAATTAACATACAGAAAACAAAACAGAATACTTCTAAAAATATATGATGATACAAATTTTAAGGGCTCTGCCTTCAAAATATATTCAGAATCCTACCACGCAAAAACCTAGGGTCTGGATCACCATCATTTCTCATCTGTTTTATTTCTCAGAGCCTCCCAGCTGTTCTTTCCACTCCATTCTTTGGCCACATACACTTTATTCTCAGCACAGCAACCAGAGTGATCTTTTTGAAATGTTGAGATCATAGGACTCTACTGCTCTGACTTTTCTCTTTCTAATACTCCCTTCAGTCATTCAGCTCTGCCTCCTGGTTCCCTTGCTATCCTCCATCATCCCAGGTAGACTTGTACTCAGAAACTCTAGCAGTTTTCCATACCATACCTATAAACTTACCCCCTACCTCTCTCAGAGTTTTGCCCAAACACCACCTTCCAAATGGGGCTTACCCTGACTCTAGCGTTCCCCAAACTCCCAATCCTTCTTACTCTCCTCTGCTTCTTTCTCCATAGTGCTTATCATCTAACACACTATTGTTTATTTCTTATGTTTATTTTTTATCATTTATCTTTCCTGCTAGAAGGTGAACTTTGAGAGGACAGGAATCTTGACTGTTTTATTCACTGCGATATCCTAAATGCTTAGACTCATGCTTCCTTCTTAATGTTTAGTAAACACTTAAAGAATGAACAAAAAGTTTAGCTTCAACTTGAAAACACTATCAAAACTATTTTCTGAAAACCAGGAAAATTCAAACTGGCCAAAATCATTTCCCAAACCCGCCAAAAAAATCAAGGGACCTCACCCAGCATGTTATAACTGCTTCTTTTGGATTCTAAGCTCACTACACCACTTAATTCCCATCCATACAACCGACTCTGCTTTGCCTAAAATTGCTCCATAAGAAAACACAATAGCAACAAAAGGAAAAACTGCAATTAAGTTGAGTTTGTTTTGGTAAAAAGAAAAATAGGAAGAAGCAAAGTTGAAAAATAGTGTTTTATTTACTGACACAGGGGGAGTATTCTAATGGATACATTATCACATTATATATGTTTAGTGTTTGTGTTTATTTGAAAAGAGCCTCAGTCCTCTTGTTTCTTTTCTTCACAAGGTAAAATAAACCAAACATAATTTTTTCTAAATTCCTTTATAACTTATTTCTGAAGTACTATGACATAATATGCTATAAAAGAAAAGTACTGAATAGATTTAACAAACAAGTCATTGAAAATAAAAAGTTTTAGAAACTTGGTTTGTGGCACTGACAAAAATAGTTATAAATAAACATATTCCTTATTTTTAAAATATTACTTTTTGAGGAGCACCTCAAAAAGGTGGTTGAGCATCCAACTCTTGATTTCCTCTCAGAGCATGATCTCAGGGTTGTGAGATCAAGCCCCACCTTGGGCTCCATTCTGAGTGTGGAACCTGCTTAAGATTCTGTCTCTCCCTTTCCCTTTGCCTCTCCCCCCGACTTACGCATGCACACATTCTCTAAAAAAGCAAAAAATAAATAAACAAATAAATAAATAAATTATATATATGGCTTTTTGATAAAATAATATATCAAAAGAGGGTAAAATCAGCATTTATATTTCCTGGAAGAAAATATTTTCAGTGTACCAATCAGAAAAAAATAATAATAACATGCTTAATTGTATTCCTGTGCCCAAAAATCATAATGTAATAACAAATACATAGGAAGATTCAGTCTACTTAACTGACTCAAAAGAGTAAATTACTCTCTCCATTCCTAATTTCTACTATAAAAGTACTGACTAATGTCTACTGCAATGCTGTCAACTGTTCTTTAAGTGCCGTTATACTTCTGTTCAAAGAGCTCATGCTGGAGAAAACATCAACCAAAGTATTTACCCATGTTGCTCAAAGATAAAAAAAAAAAAAAAACAAACTCACGGTGGATGAAGAAGGTGAATGAAAAGACTGATCACATCTTCAGCCAAATCATCTTTTTCAACTTCAGAGAGTTAATACTGCTGAGAATAAAGTGTATGTGACCAAAGAATGGAGTGGAAAGAACAGTTGGGAGGCTCTGAGAAATAAAACAGATGAGAAATGATGGTGATCCAGACCTTAGTATTAAATATATTGAATGTGGGAAGGGCCATTGTAATAGCTTTTAACTTCAACACCAGGGATCTCAGGCAGGGAAAGGACTATAGGCATGTTGTGAATGTGGGAAGGTATTCAGGCAGAGAACATCCTGATTTGTCATAAGACAGGCTATAGTTATTTACTAAACTATATATTTATTTACTTACTAATCGATCTTTTCATGCTGGCAGGGATTCTCATCTGTTTTATTCACTCGTGTATCACCAGGATAAAGTACAGAGCTCAGTACCCCGAAGTACTGAAGGGGTTCAGAACATGCCACCTCAAAATACGCCACTCTGGCATATTGATTTGAGTTAAAGCACTTGAGAAACAGCACATGAAGAAAGTACTCTCTAACCTCCCTCTTTCTATAAAAGCAGGTTATAAAATTCTCCAGGAGAGAGGTGCCCTCCTTATAATAGGAAGAGAAAAACAGTCCTGTCACCAGAGACTAGAAGTTGACACCAAAAAAATTACCTGTTTAGGGACGTCTGGGTGGCTCAGTTGGTTAAGTGCCTCTTGATTTTGACTCAGGTCATCATCTCACAGTTATGGGATCGAGCCCTGTGTCTGGCTCCCTGTACAGTGGGGAGTCTGCTTGAGATTCTCTCCCTCTCCTCTTTCCCCTCCCCCCTGCTCACTCTCTCTCTCTCTCAAATAAATAAATAAATCTTAAAAAAAAAACAAGGACCTATTTAAGAACCTACTAGAAAACCCTTTTCTTCCATTAATTTCCCCCACATATTTCCTAGGTCATACTGCTGTCCCACTTGCCCCTAGCTCAAACCCCATTTCATGTCATGTTTCCCAAATTGCTTTTCTTGTTTAAAAAGGTATATAAGCTTTTGGGCCTAACAGCTTGTTTAAGCCTTCATTTTTCTTTTGAAACTCCCATGTACATTTAAAAGTATTAAATAAAATGTGTATGCTTTTCTGCTGTTAATCTATGTCAATTTAATTCTTAGGTCTAGGCTCAGAATGTAAGAGGGTATAAAACTTTTTCTCTGCTGTAGTACTCAGTAAATTTCTTTAAGTGCATATGTTCTCACCAGTAGAGTTGTATGCTTACCAAGATTCACTTGAATTTCTTAAATTGTTTATGCCAGTTGTAGTTGTTACTACAATTATGTAATTAAATTTTATGCAAATTGATGAAATGTGATTGATGATGGGTTTGCCATGTAAACTAAGTTAAATACTTTGAAAGATTTCATAATTGTGAGTCACTAACATATATTTTGTGCTGTATGAAGTATAGACAAGAAAACTATAAAAACTTGATAGACTTGAAAAAATCTTGAAGGCATTTGTACTCAATTTTTTTGCAAGTACATAAGCTCTCATTCTGAGTGTAAGGAAACCAAAATTGGAAATCACAGAGTACATTATAGGTGTATTTATATAAGAAAGAAAAAGTAAAACTTCTCTCAGCAGACCTATCAAAAGTAAAGGTCTTGGATCTCCATCAACAGATTACCAAATGAATACAATTCACTTGTTTTAATTTATTTTATTTTTTAAAGATTTATTTATTTATTTGAGAGAGAGAGAGAGCACAAGCAAGAGGGGCAGAGGGAGAGGGAGAGAGAATCAATCCTTAGACTCCGAGCTAAGGGCAGAGCCCAATGCAGGGCTCAATCTCACGACCCTGAGATCATGACCTGAGCCGAAACCAAGAAATGGACACTTAACTGACTGTGCCACCCAGGCTCCCCACTTGTTTTAATTTAAAGTGAAGTGTTAAAATATGTATCTATTTTTTTTCTTATATCTACATTTAAACTAAACAAGTATTTCAATTAACTTTCACCTACAGGTCCTGAATTGAGTAGGAGGGATATCATTATTTAAGGTAGAGAACATGTAACCTAACACTTACCTTGGAAAGTTATTTTTTCTTAAATTATTTTATGTTGCTGATGAAGGTAACCAAATTCTGCTAATCATGATGAACCTCAGCATAAAAATATTTTAATTTTAATTCATGCTTTAACTGGGACAAACTATTAATATTTCCCTTCCTTTGGAAACATTAACTTGATAAAAACATTGTTTATGTAAATAACTGATCCAGACAAGGAAGTTTCCAAGGAAACATGCTTCAAATTCTTCAACAGAATATGCATATGAAAGCCTCTTTTCTGTAAAAACTGCCTCTGAGTGAGGGACAAAGCCTAAAACAATAAGCCAATTCAAAGAGATAAAAAGAAACAACAACTGACAAAGTAACTACAGTGATTTTTTTCAAAAGCCTTGAAAATTATTCTCTTTGCCTTACAGATTTTAGTGGCCAGTATCAATATTTTCCTCTTGCCAACTGGGGAAAGATTAAAAGTAAATTGGGTTTAAATGCTTTTGAATTTGCTGGTGGTATCTTTGCCTTTGAAGGATTCCATTCAGCTAGCTGATTATTGAGATAACATTGCCTTGTAGTGCAGTTTGTGACAGCATCTAGCCTTCTTTCTACAGCAGAAATCAATGTGACTTCCCTGCTAAAAGAAATAGAAAAAACAGAGACCAAAACAAAAAACAAAACAGAGGAAACTAGAAAGTTCCTTCCAGTTGTGGCATAGCGATGTCTGCAGAACACATTCACAAAGATTTATCATTTTACCCATTAGACAATTATTCATCACTATACAAGAAGAGGAGGAGGAAAAGGAGAAAGAGAAATAGCAGTCTTGTAAGACACCACTGTCTCTGAACCCAATAAGCCAAGCGTTTGATCATACCATCCACCACTCTATTCTTTTAAATTCTCAAGTCAAGCAAACAGGTCTAGTCTACTATCCCCTAAACACACCATGAAATTATACCTTTGCTGATACAAAATGAACCAACTCACAGAATCCATTTTGGAAGAGAACATTAAAGGTCTGCCCGTACCTGCTCCAAACGGCAACGTTGGTTGTAAACTGTGAATTTAGCTTTTTTGTTGTTGTTGTTAGGAGCTTCTCAATGTTTTGAAAGAAAAATAAGAAAAACCAAAATGAAGAGCTCTGTCAAAGAATTTCAAAGAAAACCAGAGCTAGACAGCAGCTATTATTCAGGACTATTGCAATAGAGAGAAAAAGACCTCATGATAGAACTGGGCTCAATTCCAAATACAAAAAAAAAAAAAAAGTAAATAGCAGGAATAATAAATAGCAGGAAGGGGGATCCTCTGGATGGAAAATTACTCAGAGGAAACATGAGGGTTACATAAGGGAGGATTCTAGCTAAACTGACCTAATGGAATTTTTTGTTGAAGGCAGACCAGGGTGATCAGACTTCACCTGGGGGATGGTGAGGATGAAAAACCTAATCAGGTATCAAGGGCAGAGGGATTTTGGCTAAATGGACTTAGTACAATTCTTGCTAAAATTGGACAATGCAAAGAACACAAAAGTCTAAGTAAAGGCCTATTTGGGAAAAGGATTCAAAGGAGCCTGACTAAAGTTTGATCAAAGAGAGACTCTTCATCAGGCCCTAGGGGTCAGTGAGGGGGAATTTTACTAAATATCACTGCTAGGATCTTGCACATTTTGCAAAAATAAGAGGATTTCTCTTAAGGAGTAGGTAAATAGTTCAGTACATAGAAAAGCAGACATGTGTATAAAGAGCCAACTAAAACATCAGGAGAGATAGTCAAAATGTGCTGCCAATATCTGCTATGAGATCAAATAGAAATGGATGAACACTAGGTAAACAGAGTATGTAGACAAGATAGTTGATATCTGAGTTTGAATTATCCCAGAAGCGAACCCAAACAGAAGCGTTAGAATATAAGTAATTTGTCTGGGAAGTGCTCCAGATTAATACTTACAGAAGAGTAGAGAGAAAAGAAAGCCAATAAAAGATGCAGTACAAGTAAATTACCACTATGGGCAAACCAAATCCTACTAAGACACTATGGCAGAGGGTGTAGAACATGCTTCAGAGTTATCCCAAATGAGAAGCAAGGAACCTGTCAAAGCTCCACATCACCTCCTCCAGTATTTTTGAGAACTGTTTCTGGAGACATTAACACTCTAGCACTTTTGGTGTGTACTGAATTGGAGCCAAGCAAGCTACTACAACACATAAAATATCTGCAAGGGGAGAGTCATGTATGTTTGCAAAGAGCAAACCTCAGCATTGAGTAAATACCAAGAGCGTATGGATGAGCCAAAGTTAGAATAACCAAGACATGATATGGTCGCACTTAACAAGAACACATCCCATAAAATCAAGGGCCCTGTTGTCAGGCAGCTAAAACTGAGAGTCTTTAAAATAAGATCTATATTTTGGAGATTAATAGAAAAACTTTTAAAATGCTACATTTCAGAGAATATGCAAAACACAGCAAAAGAGTGCAAGAGAAGAATAGAACATGGCACAAAGTAAAGTGCGGAGGACAAAGGGAGGGTGGAATAGCAGCTCTAACATTAGTAGAAGGACTCTTAAGAGAGTGGTAGTGGCTCATAATTCAATAGCCAGATGCAAAACAAATTTAAAAGAGGCTTGGAAGACCTGTAGTCAACTTTCAAAAATGATCACAATACTAAGAAGACAGAATATGGGTCAGGACAGGAAAGAATGATGAGAAAATGAACATGAAGTTGAATAAACAAATATCCAGGTCAAAAAAGTACAAAGGGTACACCTTTCATAAACTCCCCTGATGCACAGTAATGACAAACAAAATATAGAGATCCAAAGTGAGATAGCCACTTTCAAATTCAAAATAAATATTTCCATTGACCGGTAATGGAATATAAATGCGAAACAGTGTGAGAGGCTGATATTTTAGAACTAGAAAAATAGACAAAAAGATATACAACTGTGTTCCAGGAGGCTGAACCAAACTAATCACTGGCTTTGTGAATAGATCTGATATTGTCAATATCACCATCTGCCATGAACTACTAACTGTCATTATCTGACCTCCTTCTGAAATAGAGGATCAGAGAACTGGTTAGAAGTAAATGAAAAATGCTTGGCAGGGTGGTGTGACAAAGTGGGAAAAAGAGATGGAAAGAGGAAGTAAGGGAGGGAGGGGGAAAGCGAAATGGGGAGAGACAGTGAAAATTCTAAAACATATAAAGAAATATAACATTAAAAGACAGCCAAGGACATCAGTGATTAGAATATAAATTCATTCCAATTAATTTCAGTCCCTTTAAAAAAAGTGGGACAAGAGTTTTAAAATAAATATGTTGAATATTTGCAACAGAAAAAGGAGACCTAGTTCCCTTTAAACTTAACAAATTGCAAAACTTAGAAATCCTTAAGAAATAAATTGTGAATATAAAAAGATCATTTAAACATACCAAAAATGAAAAATAATATCATTAAAATAAAATGCAGTATGTGTGATTAAAATAGAAATGGAAACAACTATGGAGTGATTAGGAAAATGAACATAAAGGAAGGAACACATCAAGAATACAATCCAGAGGAGGAATGAAACTGACAAAGCAGTGAAGAATATAGAAGAGACTGAAAGGCTAAAACACTTGTCCAATTGGGGAAACTGACAGACATGTAATATTTGAAAAGATAAGTGTTTCAGAATTCTCCAGAACAGAAAAAAAGCATGAGCCTTCAAACCAAAAGTACACTCTGATTTGTTGGTAACTTCCATACATAGACACTGTAGAGCACTGGGGATAAAGTGACACTCTTGAAAACTACCAGAGCAAAAAGGACAAATTACTTACAAATGACAGTCAGAGAGAAGACATACCTCTCATCTGTAAAAATGCATTTCAAAATTCTGTGGAATAATTGTATCTGAGGACAGAAAGAAGAAAAAGAATTAGAAAACTGTCAACTTAATCAAACTATTACTCAAGAGTGAGGGCAAAATTAAGGTGTTTCCAGACATTCAGTATCTAAGTTCATTTACCTACTAGCCATTCTCTAAAAGAAAATTAAACCATGTATTTTATCAAAAGAAAAGTGAACAAGGAGGTAAGGTAGAGAAAATAGAAAAAAAAAATGGTCAGCATTGAAATTGATAAAATACTGTATTAATTTCAATTAACTACACTTGAAAAATAATGATTTTGTGTTTTAAAATGGGGAATTAAAATTCTTTGCTAAAATAACAAGGAAGTTTTAGGGGTTGTTCAATGAGCAGATCATGCTAAGATCTTTATTATTTTGTGGTGGGGAAAGAGAAATTAAAAACAAAAGAGATTTGAATAAAAAATTGTACTTATTTATTTTAATTTAGGATTAAACAAAAAAAATTTAACTTACAAATCCATACAAGAAAAACTTAAACAAATATATATATTTGAATATGTAGATATTAATCTGTATTCTACTTATAGGTATCAGGCTACAAAGCAACACAGAAAGTTTGAAAATGAAGGGGTTAAAAAGCTATAGATACAAAGATGTTGAAGCAATATTGATATTGCTATCAGGGAAAATAGAATTGTAAGCAAAAAACATTAATAGGAATAAAGAAGGTTGTTATACAATCATAAAAGAATCTTCCAAGAAGAAAAAATAATCATGAAATTGTATGCACATAACTATAGAGGCCTAAAATATAAAATGCAAAATCTGCCTGAATTACAAATAGAAATCTTAAAACCCACAAACATCATGATAATTTTTTAATGACACCCTATCAGAAATAGATAAAAGACATAAGAAAGGCTATAAAAATTTTTGATATAATTACTTAGAATATTTATAAAATATATGGAAGTAGGCACCCAACTAATTTTCCTCAAATTAATTTTTCTCTTCTCCCTTTAAAATAGTCATCACTTTTGGGGCACCTAGGTGGCTCAGTAGGTTAAGTATCTACCTTCGGCTTGGGTCGTGGTCCTAGAGGATCTGTGGGGAGCTTGCTTCTCCTTCTGCCTCTGCCTCTCTCTGTTTTTCATGAATAAATAAATAAAATATTTTTAAAAAAATAGTCATCACTTTTTATCTGAACACAAGAACTAATTGTTTTGCCATAATAACTGAATAATGAGTAGAAAAACTGAAGAAACCAGTAACAAAGAACTTCATTTTGTTAAGAAAAAAATATATAATATATATTTGTACACATACACACATTTACTTACTCATTTTGCACCCAGAAAGGTGACTTCCACTAAAAAGTCAAGGAACAAAATGTTTCCAAGATAGAATACCCTCCAACTACTTTAAGAGTGTAGTCCTGATACTAAGACTGGTCTAGGATAGTTAGGAAAAAGGAAAATTAAATATCAATATCTTTTATAAGCATATTTACAAAACTTTTTTTAAAAAAATTCTAATATAAGCAAGTCATAGTTGGCAGTATCTTAAACACACACACACATATGTCTAGTTTGGTTTTGCCATAAGGATAATTGAATATTAATGTAAGATACCACTGTCTCAAACCAAAAGAGTAAACACATATGACAATCTCAATAGAGAAATACATTCGACCAATTTCCACACTAATGGTTTAAAAAAAAAACAAAGAAAATAGAATTAAAAAATAATTATTATATCCTGAAAAAGGAAATCTTATAAAAATTAAATATTAATGTAGGATACCATTGACTCAAATTAAAAGAATAAACTTATATGTCAACCTCAATAGAGAAAAAGATTTGGCCAAATTCAACATTGATGGTTTTTACTTTTTTTTTAAGATTTTATTTATTTATTTGAGAGAGAGAGCGAGAGAGCGCACGAGCAGGGGGAGGGGTGAAAGGAGAGGGAGAAGCAGACTCCTCGCTGAGCAGGGAGCCCAACCTGGGGCTCAATCCCAGGACTCCATGACCATGACCTGAGTCAAAGGTAGGCACTTAACCTACTGAGCCACCCAGGTGCCCCAACATTGATGGTTTTTAAAACACACACAGAAAAAAATAGAATTAGAAGAGAATTACTACATCCAGGAAAAAGAAGACTTACAAAAATTCTTAGGAAACATAATAAATATTGACATTGAATTAAGAAGGAGAACAAGGAAGCCTGTTGTTACTTATCTATTGAACATCATACTGGCGGCTTCAACCATTTCAATAAGACAAAAATAATCAGAGAGTTACAAGAATGTGAATGGGAAGATAAAACGCCATATTTTTAGAAAATATGGTTGTTTAATTAGAAAATCAAAAGCAATCTAGGGTCATATTGTTAGAAATAATAAAAGGCATTGCAAAAAAGTAGCATCAGTAATCATCTACTACAAAATATAATAGAAAATTATTATTTATATTATATATAAATAATTTCAGTAGCAATAAAAAGTAATTTATAATTTCAATGCAATTCCAAACAAAATCCTGATCATGGAACTTGATTTTTCTATTCCTAAAATTCATATGGAAAGCCAATGATTTTACCAATAAAAAATAAAGTTTTGAAGAAGAAAAGCAACATGGAGATACTGTCCTACCATTGTTTTTTCTTTAAAAATCATAATAATTATGTCAGTATTATCTCAATGCAGGAATAAACAAATAGAGAAAAGAAAGCCTAGAGATAGATATTCACACAAATGGAAAAGATATATAATAGATGTAATGCATATCAGTGGAGAATGAAAAAATATCCAATACTGAGTTTGTCCAAGTGATTGTAAGGATATCATGGGAGCATCATTCTGTGTTTGTTAGACCAAATGCATTAATATGATGTATCTTTACTATTTATTTTGTCTCCTTAAGCTATCAATTCCTGGAGGAATAGGTTTTTTTTTTTTTTTTTTTTTTTTTTTAATTTTTTTTTAATTTTTTTATTTTTTTATTGTTATGTTAATCCCCATACATTACATCATTAGTTTTAGATATAGTGTTCCATGATTCATTGTTTGTGCATAACACCCAGTGCTCCATGCAGAACGTGCCCTCCTCAATACCCATCACCAGGCTAACCCATCCTCCCAACCCCCTCCCCTCTAGAACCCTCAGTTTGTTTTTCAGAGTCCATCGTCTCTCATGGTTCTTCTCCCCCTCCGGTTTCCCCCCCTTCATTCTTCCCCTCCTGCTACATTCTTCTACTTCTTTTTTTCTTTCTTAACATATATTGCATTATTTGTTTCAGAGGTACAGATCTGAGATTCAACAGTCCTGCACAATTCACAGCGCTTACCAGAACACATACCCTCCCCAGTGTCCATCACCCAGTCACCCCATCCCTCCCACCCCACCCCCCACTCCAGCAACCCTCAGTTTGTTTCCTGAGATTAAGAATTCCTCATATCAGTGAGGTCATATGATACATGTCTTTCTCTGACTGACTTATTTCGCTCAGCATAATACTCTCCAGTTCCATCCACGTCGTTGCAAATGGCAAGATTTTATTCCTTTTGATGGCTGCATAATATTCCATTGTATATCTATACCACATCTTCTTTATCCATTCATCTGTCGATGGACATCTTAGCTCTTTCCACAGTTTGGCTATTGTGGACATTGCTACTATAAACATTGGGGTGCACATACCCCTTCGGATCACTGCATTTGTATCTTTGGGGTAAATACCCAGTAGTGCAATTGCTGGATCGCATGGTAACTCATGGTAACTATTTTCAACTTTTTGAAGAACCTCCATACTGTTTTCCAGAGTGGCTGCACCAGCTTGCATTCCCACCAACAGTGTAGGAGGGTTCCCTTTCTCTGCATCCCTGCCAACATCTGTCGTTTCCTGACTTGTTAATTTTAGCCATTCTGACTGGTGTGAGGTGGTATCTCATTGAGGTTTTGACTTGGATTTCCCTGATGCCGAGCGATATTGAGCACTTTTTCACGTGTCTGTTGGCCATTTGGATGTCTTCCTTGGAAAAATGTCTGTTCATGTCCTGTGCCCATTTCTAGATTGAATAATTTGTTCTTGGGTGTTGAGTTTGATAAGTTCTTTATAGATTTTGGATACTAGCCCTAGTTCCTAGGGGAACCCTCCTACACTGTTGCTGGGAATGCAAGCTGGTGCAACCACTCTGGAAAACAGTATGGAGGTTCTTCAAAAAGTTGAAAATAGAGCTACCCTACGACCCAGCAATTGCACTACTGGGTATTTACCCCAAAGATACAAATGTAGTGATCCGAAGGGGTACGTGCACCCCAATGTTTATAGCAACAATGTCCACAACAGCCAAACTATGGAAAGAGCCAAGATGTCCATCAACAGATGAATGGAGAAGGAAAATGTGGTATATATATACAATGGAATATTATGCAGCCATCAAAAAATGAAATCTTGCCATTTGCAATGACGTGGATAGAACTAGAGAGTATTATGCTAAGCGAAATAAGTCAATCAGAGAAAGACAAGTAGCATATGATCTCACTGATAGGAGGAATTCTTAATCTCATGAAACAAACTGAGGGTTGTTGGAGTGATGGTGGTGGAAGGGATGGGGTAGCTGGGTGATAGACACTGGGGAGGGTATGTGCTATGGTGAGTGCTTTGAATTGTGTAAGACTGATGAATCACAGACCTGTACCTCTGAAACAAATAATACATTATATGTTAAAAAAAAAAAGAAGAAGAAGAAGACAGTAGGAAGGGAAAATGAAGGTGGGGGGCGGGAATTGGAGGGGGAGACGAACCATGAGAGACTATGGACTCCAAGAAACAAACTGAGGGTTTTAGAGGGGAGGGGGGTGGGGGGATGGGTTAGCCCAGTGATGGGTATTAAGGAGGGCATATATTGAATGGAGCACTGGGTGTTATATGCAAATAATGAATCAGGGAACACTACATCCAAAACTAATGATATGACTAACATAAAATAAAATTTTAAAAAATAATAAAAAATAAATTTAATTTAATTTAAAAAAATAAAAATAAATAAAATATGACATATATCATTTTGTTCTTTCTGATTAAATAATAAGAAGATAATCTCAAAGACACATACTAGGCTCTAAAATCACTGACTCTTAAATTATACCAGTAAAAAACTATTATGAGGACAATTGCATGAAAGGAAGAATGTGAATTGTACCTACATTGATACTTCCCAAGATTAAATGTTTTCTAACTATAAAGGTAATATATTTCTATTTTAAAAATTTGGAAATATACAAAAGTAAAAGGAAGAAATTATCAATCATTTAAAAATCCCATCTGTCCAGAGTAACCATTGTTAACATTTTGGTACATATACAGAATCCTCTCAATTATATGAATAAACACATGCTTTTTATATTTCTTACAAAATTGGTTATGTATTATTTTGCAACGTGATTTTTTTGCTTAATAAAAATATTTTAATATTTTACCTTGACAGTAAGTATTCTTCAAGGTGATTATTAAGGCTACCCAGTATCCAGTCACATGATAAAGGCATAAATATATTTCAGCAATCCCTTATTATTAGATTTGGGATAGTTTCTGCTATTTGTAATAATCATTCTTGTGCTTAAATCTGTGGGGATACCACATACTTTTCCTTAGGATGAATTCCTAGAAGCGGAAGTTTTAGGTAAACAGATATGTTTTTTGGCCTTTGATATGTGGATCTTTTACACTGGCCTCCCTGCTGCCAATATAAATGTGTCTAATATGGTGTGATAACACAAATTAGGAGGGAGTTTTACTCTCCTAACTATTCCTCCTGGAACTCCTGGCCTAGAGGAGTGGAGGGAGCTATTGCCAGTTCTGTGGTACCCTGGTAGTCGTCCTCCAGTCTTCCAGTCCTCCCTCTCTCTCCCACATCCCCTCAGCTGCCCACACACTGTTCATTTCTGGATCTCTGAATACTGGTGCTTTTTTCACTTAGCCAACAAGAAAGCTCTCCCCTTCTAGAGTCTTGCTCTTCCACATTGGGCGCCTGATAACATCATTCTCTCCTTTCATTTAACCATCTAGCCTTTTTCTCAGATAACAAAGGCAGGACTGGGGGTGGACAGATTGGTGGCTTAGTGGATGGTCAAGCATGCCCCATGCGTGGACTCTACGCCTAGACTCCTAGGTAAGCGCCTACTTCCCAGGACCTTGGAACTCAGAAGTTTGCGTGACCAGACAATGACAACCGCTAGGGGGCAGTATTGCCTAAACCCACAAGCTAGCTTGACAGTCCTAAGTGACTCCGCCTAAGCACTGCTCCCTAGAAAAAAATGGTGTCAATAGAACGTCCATGTACTAGAGTGTCTATTTCCCCACACCTTTGCCAACACCGCTATTTCTTCTTTTGCCGTTTTAAAACGATCTGAAAGACAACAATGGTATTTCATGTTGTTTGAGTTGAATTTTTAAAATTACTAAATAAGGCTGCACATTTCTGAGACTCTGACGGAACAAACAAAATGTACCTTTTAGAAAACATATTCACACCAGGTAGAAGTATACAAGGAAAGGACAGGCTGTCAGAATTCAACCTCCAGAGGAAACCATTTTATATATATATGCTGCCAGAATTTCTCCTATGCAAGTATGTATACACATTGATAAATAATCTTTTATGCCTGAACATACAGACCCAAACCTGCCTTGTTATTTTTAATAGCTACAGGAAACTTTTGCACAATTAATGCCATAACTTATACAGCCAGTTCTATATTGATGAACTTTTAGCTTGTTTCTAATTTTTCACATGACTAACAGTACTACAATGAATATCATTTCACATAAACCTCGGTGCACTTGAGCAAACTTTCCTATTCGATAAATTTCTAGAAGTATAATTACTGAGTCAAAGGATTTGCACCAGCAGTTTGATAGAATGAAATTCTGGGAGGTCAGACATTTTTATCTATCACATTCATTGCTCTAACCCCAGTGCCTAGAACAGTACTTGGGACTCAATAAATATTTTTTAATGAACCCAGATTTTGAGAACTTAAAAGTGAAATATTTATACAAGAAAACCCATTAGATACAGAGGAGATGCTTGAATATAAGAGAAGGATTGGAGAAAGAAGAAGGGGGTATTTGAAGAGCCTCACAAACCTCTCATCAAGTCTAGGGTGCCATAAACACAGAACAAAAATCTCCAGTCACAAAACATGTACACACCCTGGCAGTAGAAAGACCTTGATCTGAAGTATATTCAATGCACAACAATGTGCATATACTTAATGCCTCTGAATTTTACACTTAAAAATGGTTAGAATGACAAATTTTACATTGTGCATATTTACCACAATAAAAATAAGTAGATTGTTCCATTTACTGGATAGTAACACTGGGCAAGCATTTCAACCATATGGAGGTTTAGTTCTTTTTCAGCATATTAGCACAAGCCATAACTTGATTAATAGGATGTTAACTGAACTGTTTTAATCTCAATTTTTTGCCACAGCCCTGAGATCACCTATCGAAGTGAGGTGCAAGAATATCTCCCCAAAAAGAGATTTGCAGAAAATGCTGAGAGGAATTGGTGTTGGGGTCTTTAATTCCTACCCCATACTGAGTGTATAAAAGGGTTGGAGAAACTTAGTGGTGAATTTTTGGAGAGTTGTTTTGCTGCACTTCTCCCCAACCCAAGGGAAAGGGAATTGGGATTTCTTTTGTCTTCACGTCAAAACCAGAGGATGCCTTTAAGAAAACCATTTAGAGAGTGATGCCTGTTTAAATATAAAGGTGAGCAAGGAGCTCTCCCTCACAAGGAAACTACAGGTGTGAGACCTTCAGCAATGTGAAGTGGAAGGAGGGGAGCCTATGAGGAACCCCCGAAAAGTGCCTTATAAGAAAAAAGTAATTTGAAACCACGTCAAGTCCCAGGGAGCTCAGTGCCAGCTCATGGAAGCATTAGCCATGTAAGATCTCTCCTGCTCATTTCTTCTCTTTGCTCCACCTGCTAGTGGCAAGGCCACACGAGGCAGAGAGGAGTTAGTCAGAGAAAAGAGGAGAGACACCTGCACTCTCTCTATGGCTGGAGAGAGCACAGCCAATATAGAGTGGGCATGTGACTGGTCTTGATGCCCTCATCAGTCCCAAAGAGAGTTTCTAAACTCAAAAATACTGAGTGTGAAGGGAAATTTTGTGGCAAACATGGGAAATTGGCCGATTTCATGGGTAGACTGGGGCAGAAGAACAGAAGCAGCATGTGTGGATGCAGCGACAGAGGTGCCTCAACCGGCATCAGATTGCAAAGCCGTGATTCCCCAGCCCCCAAAGCGAGTTTCAGTCAACTCTGAAAACGAAGTGAGGAAAATTTCATCACTTATATCAAACCCAATTTGGCAAAAGATTATTTTAACCTTTCAAGTACAATAGAGAGACTGCCGTCTAGAAATTAAATTAACAGAACAGCTACCTTGGTCCAGGAATGGGATGAGCCTCACCACTTCCCTTCCTTTTCTGAAAATTTAATTTGGGCTTGCTCTCTCTCCTTGTCTCTCTCCCAATTAACCATAGCCTGCTTCATTGGCATCCTCACACGCACCCCAGCTCCAATCCACTTCTCTAGGGTTCAGCAATATTTTAGTCTCATGTTGCAAAACATGGCGAAGAGCCCTTTAAAAATGGAGAGTTCATTTCTTCACACCCATTGTTTTGAGTTTCTCATACGTCTGACATTATGATACATGTCAGGAATGTATAAAGACTAAGACATTGTCTCAGCTTCAGTGAGCTAGATTAGGTGCAGAAATAGGAAACTAAAGACATAATTATGAGGTAATGAGAAAATTATAGTAAATACACACACACACACACACACACACACACACACACAATTGCTATAGGAGCACAGAGGAAGGAGACATTTGTTCTTCCTCTGGATTTGGGAAAACCTACCCAGAGGGGGAAAATTAGCTAAAGAACCAACGAAATGTCATTAAATCTTCATTTAACCACTGCCTTCTTCCTGTTCAACACACTCAACCATCGCTGCAAACAAGCAGCAGAATCTGGACTTGGTTATTGCTATGGAAGCTGCTCATCTTGCCAACACCTGAACCAGACTCTTCCTTCTAAGTCGATGTGGAAAAAGCTTAGGGTGTGGTGCGATCTCCAGCTAGCTGCCCTATTCATCCCACTACCAGGTCCAAAACGCCACAACTGGAATTATTCCTTTGAAATGGTCTCACTATCTTCAGATAATCTTATATCTGCCACCTAATGTGACGCTAGGTGCTCTTTGGGTATTTCTCCGTGTGTGACTGATAACACAGTCGTGTGGTCAGCCGGCAAACTCGGCACAATCTAGAGCTTAGGAGATGCTTTCTGCAGCCAGACAGCCTCAGTTCAGAGCCTACCTCCAGCACTCTTATGCCACTGAGCCTCCATTTCTCGACCTATAACATAAAGATGTGAAGACTTAATGCCTGGCATATAATATGCATTTAATAATGGAGCGTATTATCTTTATTACCTAGATGTCTGAAATGAAAGATCAGTGGGTGCCGTTCACAACCTGGAAGAAACATAAGGGAGAAGTAGGCAGAGGTAAGAGTTATAAAGGAAAGAAAAAAGAATTTAAGGCTGTTAAAATTCTTGGAAGAAGAAGCACTCTCTCTGATTCTAAGCGATCTTTTTTAGAGTCACATTATGTTTGAAATATTCCAGCTGAGAAGAGATAGGTACTGAGAGATACAAGCTCCCTAATAAAACCAAAAGACCTATCTTCAAAATTGAACTGTGGAGCAAACCTATGGACTACTGATTGCGACTCTCCATGATCACGATCTTCGCATTATTAAATAGATGGAAATACTCTTGCAGTCAGACACACACACACACAGACCAAAGAAAACATGAACAAGCAACAGGATATGGTTCAGTATGTACTTTTGTCTACAATTTCATTCTTAGATATTTTTTAGAAACTTATAGTTAGGATATGCATAATCATTAATTACCTAACTCCTCCCATTTTGTTTTATAAAGATATTTATACTATTTTATTAAACAAAATTATTGTCACACTTATAAGTAAATTATTAAATTTAGAAGTCATTTTTAAATTTAATGGTTTCAAGTAAAACCTCTTATATTATGCCTAAAATGCTTATTGTCTATAGGGTCCTGCTTCAAATCAACAGAGTTAATTCTTATGCTCAAAATATTTTTTGCCAAAGAAAAAACTCAACAGCATTCTCTCATTCATAAAACTCTGTTACAAATCTGGGCTCCATGACAGAGCAAGGACAAAAAGCAAAATTACTAACAATCTTAGAGCCAAAAGACTTTTGCTTTCCTTTACAAAACTGCTTACTTTCCTCTGAGATTAAGGGACTGTCAGTGAGTTCTAGGCAATGACTAAAACCTTAAAATAAGGAAGGGTGACCCCTAGTGTTGGCCTTTAGAAACCAAATTCATGTAAGACCAGAAAGCTCCAAAAATGTGGGGAAGAATTCAGTAGCATACGTTATAAAGCAAAAACAAATCAAAATACCTAACTCACTTACCTTAACTGTCTGTAGACACATAAAATCACTATCATTGAAGATATTATTAAAATCCTTTAGGAAAATCTTTCAAACAACAACATATACCCTCCTACATACACTCCCTTTGACTCATGGCAAGTGTACGAATCAGAAAAGAATAAAATAAGAGGAAAAGGCACAAGCTTTGCTTGAATGAGCAAACAGAAAACCGGCCCAGGAAAAAATAAACATTAAGCCCACGTTGCTCGGAAGATGACAAATTATTTTGGAGCCACAGCGTTAGACCCATGTGAAGTATTGAGGAAGGAAATCATGCGAGAATCATTTACTTCCGCACTAGTGTTTGCATAGAATAACTCATCTTCCACAAACTCAAGGTCACCAGTCCTGCAGAAAAAGGGAAATAGTTTGGCTTGAACACCTGTCACTTGTGACAAAATGAAGTGAAATGAGAGGTCAAAAGGGACTTACTGCCTCTTGTGAACTCACTGTCACTCAACTAGAGGAGTATGTGGCCAAAAGAGGACGTGCTGGGACAGGGAATCCTTATATGTGAAGAGCAATTGTTCCTGGAGAAAAAAATATAGATGTAAGAAAGCCATGAAGTTCTTTGTTGGGAAGTTTTATTGCCATTATTTACTAAGGCTCTTGACTGGAGCTGGCTTGGCACCAGCATGGAGCTAAGCAGAAATTAGACACGTAATGCTCTCTTTTTGAGTTTCAGGTGCCACAGTGACAGAAGAGTTGCCTCGGCAAAGTTTGTGCTGAGGACAGCTCTGCCACTTTCTTTTACTCCCTCTGGGCTTAACAAGGAAAAAATACGAGAATGATGGGGGAAACAAGGAATGAGAAGGAAACCGAATATGGCGACGAGATGGCCAATATAATACGGGCGGTAGAACGTAAAAGGACAAGAGAACTGCCGCTATCCAAGGTGACTGCTGGTACCTCAGCCATCAGCCATCCAACACATTTGAACTCATGCTTAGGATAGGGATTCCTTCTCTTGCTTGGTTCTAAGGATTCCATGAAAAAGACAACCTTCCGCTCAGTGAGACGTTCACAGCCAGTATCTTTAGCTTTCTAAGTGCCAGTTCTACCAGCAAACTATTTCTGTTAGTCATTTAAAACCCTCAAGCCTTATCAAAGTCCCTCAGTTTTGTTCAAAGTGGATTTTCCTTTTGATTTTCTCTTACATCCTCTGACTTTACCCTGTAGGTGCCCCCTCACCTTTATCCAGAAAGATATCCCTTTTTTGTTTCACAGAAATGGTTCCCCAGTAAACATCTGTTATCTAACTCGTAACTGTAAATTATTTAGATCACACACGCTAAATTATTTAAAATAATGCTTTGAAAGAATGGTATTTATATTAACAAAAACAAGACTGTACTCTCCGAGACGACTTAGTACTAAAAGATTTATTTTATTCCTTTTATCTCTGTGATTTTAAACATTTGGAAGAAAGTAAAATACCCTTTCTTAATCTGTGTTTTCAATATTTTTATAAAAAGAATTCATTCAAACAGGTTGCCTCAAGTTTCGGCTGTCATTATGCCCCAGCGATCAAGGACTTCCAATTACAAGCAATGCGTCTATCATAAAATTTTTCATTTGTTTAGCAGGAAGGTAATTTTTAATAGGTGCATACATAATTTCATTTTGTATGACTGATTTACCTGCCTACTGATGCTCATTCTAGCAGAGCATTAGCACTCTCTGGGAACTTCCATTTCTTTCAAAACCTGCATCAATTCCTTCCAGTGACTAATTTCCTAAGACACTGAAATGGCCTCTTTGAAATGCAGCTTTCAAAAGTGCACAGAATCCTGGGAAGGAGCTTATGCATACATTTCGCTTTCTTTACCTATAACTCCTACACGTAAGCATTGCAGGCTCCTAAGAAACATTGGGAAGGTGATCTTTCCTTGCCAAATAATAATACAAAATAATACCCTACGTACACACACACATACTCCCAAACACAAATGCACAAAATAGTGAAGTAGTAAATATCGTGCTTTGGGAAGGTGGTGTGCAAGGAAGCATGAGAAGTGATGGTATTAACAGAATACATCTTGGAGATGGAGAGTCAATTTTATTAAAGATTTTGTGGAATAAATGATTCATTTTATTTCATATTTGAAGCCATAATTTCATATTAAAATAAACATATAAAAAGTAGAACTCGGCAATACTTAAATTATAGAGATAAACCATGGGGCTTCAAAGAAATTTAGTATTTGCTGGGGTGCTTTAAGCTATTTTCCCAAGTCCTTTGGTTTATAGAGATCTTTTTTATTTGGAATATTTCTATGGAAAGAGTTGCAGTTAAATTCTCTGTTCAGATTTAGATCTCCTGGGAGAGATAACATGTAAAGCTGTTAAAATAAAAGTGTTTATCATATCCATGTGAAAATTAAGGGCAGTTGCCTATACTAAAAAAAACCAAATGATAGATAGATAGATCAATGACAGATGAGAGAGAGAGCAATTTGACAGAAGGTGAGGTCCATATCTAGGGGCTTTTTCGGGAAGCAGGAACAGCTATGGGGAAAATTGGGGAAAGAACGGAGAGGACAATGCTTCTGGATGGGAACAGAGTACTTTATTTTATCCCATGACTGGAAGGCAGAGCAACAAAAGGAAAGACTGGAATGTGGGAATATCTCAAGGATAAATGGCTGACATAAGTGACTTTCTTTAACAGATATTCTTGAAACAAGGAGACTTTTCTTCTTATTATGTGAGTATAGTTGACACACAATGTTACATTAATTTCAGGTGTACAATATAGTGATTTGGCAAGTTTATACATTATGCTACATTCACCCCAAGTGTAGCTACCATCGTCACCATACAACGCTATCATTGACTGTATTCCTTATGTTGCGCCTTTTATTTCCATGACTTATTCATTCCATAACTGGAAGTCTGTATCTCCCTCTCCCCTTCATCCATTTTATCTATCCCTCCAACCACCCTCCACTCTGGCAACCATCAGTTTGTTCTCTGTATTTATCTCTGATTCTACTTTTTGCTTGTTTCTTTATTCATTTGGTTTTTTTAGATTCCACATATGAGGGAAATCATATGCTATTTGTCTTTCTCTGTCTGACTTATTTCACTTGGCATAGTGCCCTCTAGGTCCATCCACGTTGTCACAAATGACACAATCTCATCCTTTGTTATGACTGCATAATAAGTATTGTGTGTGTGCATATCTCACATCCTCCTTATCCATTTGCCTACTGATGGGATTAATATCCAAAATATATAAAGAACTTATACAACTCAACACCAAAAGAACAAACAATCTGATTAAAAAATGAACAGAGGGTGAATAGATATCTATCCAAAGAAGGCATACAGATGACCAACAGACACATGAAAAGATGCTCAACACCACTAATGATCAAGGAACTGCAAATCAAAACCATAATGAGATGTCACCTCATACCAGTCAGAATGGCTAGTAAAAAAGACAAGAAATAACAAGTATTGGCGAGGATATAGAAAAAAGGAACACTCGTATACTGCTGGTGGGAATGTTAATTGGTACTGCCATTGCAGGAAATAGTATGGGAGTTCCTCAAAAAATTGAAAATACAATTGCCATATGATCAAGTAATTCCCCTACTAGGTACTTACCCAAAAAAACAAGGAGACTTTTAACATTAAAACTTGGAGTATATTCTGTCCTTAGTTCTACACAATGAAACCATTTCAGCAATAATTTAGATAAATATGCAGTTTGTCATAAAACTAGAAAGAAAAATATGTTGTTTTGATCTACCCAAGGTTCCCAAACCATCTGGATTAAGGTGCGAATAATAGTTTAAATTAACAAGGTAACATGAAATGAGACCAACATGAGGTCTTACACTTAGGTCTAAATGTTTGACTGCAGAAGCTATAGGGTGGTTTACATGAAGTGAGAGTGAATCTGGTTTCTAACATGGATCTGTCTCTAATTACTACATGGAAAGAGGCTGTGAGAAACTAATTTTTCTGAGTCTGACTTCTCCCCATTGGTCTATATCTCTCTGACTGTAATTCCAAGCTAAGTAACATGTTTATCCAATAGCCACTGTCAACCTATGATTTTTCCCAAGACCAGACTTTTATTTTAATTATCAAAAATTGTGTTCTTGTTGTTAAAAAAAAAAACAAACAGAACTAATATTACAGAACTGTATGCAATAGGTAGAGAATTCTCAGTGCCTCATGAGTTAACATTTGAATGTGTATCTTCTGAGATATTTTCCTCTGTATATCCAAATACATCTAAATATATAAATATGGATTTTTAGCAAAATGAGATGACATTAAGCATAGTTTTCAACTTGCTTTCTTCCCTTACTAAGATCCCCACCAATCAGTTAATATCTACATCACTGCTAGATCAAAGACTATGCACATTATTCATCACATATATTATGCCATATTATTCTCCTCAAAATATTGTAACAAATGGCACTTCCACCAAGAGTGTCTGAATATGCTCATTTCTTTGCACATATTGATTAATTTAATTCAGATAAAATTTGAAATCATGATTCCATTGAAATTTTATTTGAATTACACACCTTTTTAGGATTAACTTAAGGAAAATTGATATCTGTACATATTGAGCTTTCCTATCCAGGAATATCCTATCTGTTGCTATTTCTTACATCAGCAGTTCTCAATATAAGTATCTGGCTTTCTTTTTTTCTTGGTCCCATGAGAGCAACAGTTTCTCTAATATGTCAGTACAGTTGTATTCCTAGAGTAAACTTGGATTTTTAAATCATATTTTATAAGTGGGATTTGTGCTTGTGTGCATGAGTTCTTTGTGTGACAGGTTTTGCAATCACTATCATTCTGGTATCAATATGGCAATTTCCACCTTGTCCTCTTTTTATTTTTTTTAAGATTTTTTTTTTATTTTTAAGTAATCACACCCACCCAGTGTGGGGCTTGAACTCACAACCCCAAGATCCAGAATCACACGCTTCACTAACTGAACCACCACCCCCACCTTGTCCTGTTTTTAGAGCCAGTTTTTAAAAATCTAAACATCTTATACAAGTTAGAAGAACTTAAAATATCAAATCTCAATACCGTTTCAGGTAACAGTTTCTTCTATAACTGTTGATCTGTTCAGGCTTCCTACTTTCTATAGGTAGAAGTTAGCAATGTATATTTTCTTAAAGACAAATCCAATTCAGTTTTTCACAATTACTTTGTCAACCACTTGTTTAAAATATTCTAATATTCCCTTCTCTGTCTTTAATTAGAGCCCATTTCTTCATTATACTAACAACTGATATTTCAGATTCTTACTGTATGTCAGGCACTGTATTAATTCCTACAACAACTTTTGAGATTGGCACCGTATTTTTTCCTCACTTTTCAGTGAAGAAATTGAGGAATCAATAAGTATGTTACTTGTCCAATATCATACAGAAAGCAAGTAGCCAACTGAGGGTTCAAACTCAACGCCTATAGGTCCTTAAGCTGTACAGTATAAAAATCTGGCACTAGTTAAAGCTCTTTTCATTGCGGATGTAACTTACTTTGTGAAAGGAATACGCTTTCCCCAGACCTCTGCAGCACAGGTTCCAGGAGCAGGTCTTCTCTCTAAAATAGAGGTCATCAAACATTATGCTTACATATCTCCGTAAGAACTTTTTTATGAGATATAGTTGACATATAACATTAGTTTCAGGTGTACAACATCATGATTTGATATTTGTAAAGAATTTTTAAATTGAAAATCAAGGTGTTGCATTGTAAACTCAAGTAATTGCAAAAAGATAATTTTAGGTATATACTGTAAATATAGAACTTTAAAAATGAAATTGTTCTATCACTTTAAAAGGTATCCAGTGGAATCTAAATACCATTGTGATTTGACACCCGCCACAATGCATTTTTTAAAAAGCTTTTATAAGTAAAAAATTTTACATTATTCCTTTTTTTTCTTTTTATATTTCACTTAACCCCATAAAACTTTATACCCAGACGATACATATTTTTATGCTCGAGCAACTTTTATCAGCCTTTAATATTTTTTATAAGAAAACTATGCTTATAAGTTTGATATTTAATTTCCTTTGACTATAAGTTTCTAAGTGTTAAATGATTTTTAAATCATTATTATATAATTACTAGTTGTTCTCAATTGATTTAAACAATAAATTCACAAGTTTTCACAATTATCAATCATAAAATGTAAATTTTAATTGAAATTGCTTTTCTTAGTGAAATGGATGAGACTAAAGATTTTCTTTTTTTTCATTTTTTAATACATAAATTCAGTGATGAGTGTTATTTGTCAAGTGAGATATCCCTATTTTCATTTTCATAGATATAAGTGCTGAGAAAGCTTATTCATATACATTCATAACTGGTCTTAGAAGGAGTTTTGTTATAGTGAAGTTATTTAGTTCTTTGAGCTCATTATTGGTTATATGACAAAAATTACTTACTGATATTTCTTTAAAAATTATTTTTAATGATTTATCAATGAAAATTCTATTAGATTCTCCTTAAATTTTGTTTAATTCGATGAAAAAGTAATTCCCTGATTTGCAAGAGGATTTGTTACCCAATTATTAGGCATTTACTTTCTCAACACCAACATTAATGTTTCTAAAGTTCTTTGCTTGGCATCTTGGTGGTTTTAACACATTGGTGCAATTTACCACTGAGTGAGGTGTATGCCTTTTTTTGTAAAAGAAAAAGACTATCGTGAAAATAAAAATGAGGAAAGCATAATGCTCAGTCTCTCTCAAAATTTTATTTTTTTTAAAGATTTTATTTTTAAGTTTTTTAAAGTAAACTCTATGCCCAACATGAGGCTCAAACTCATGACCCCGAGATCAAGAGTTTCACACTCCACAGACTGAGCCAGGTGCCCCATACCTCTCATAATTTTAAGTGCTAAATTTCCTGGGAGGGGGGAAACATAATTGGCCCAGCCCTGGGGAGTTCTCTAGTCCTTGCTCAATGAAAGGCAGCCACTGGGAGAGGCCCATAAACCATGGATGAGGCCACCATGAATCAATTACTATATACTGGAGGCCTAGAAAAGGTGGGATTTTGAGTTGTACAAGCCTCACAAAATTTACGTGTAACTGGAATTAATGTTTCTTCTTCCTTCTTCTTCAAGCTTTCCAATTTTCTCCTTCTCATTTGTCTTTTTGCTGAACCGGTTTTTAGTCTTCTTTTGTTTATATTTAATTCCTGCTTATTTCTTTCTCTGCCCTTCCCACCTAAATTATTTTAGCCTACTTTCTTAATCCAACTCTTGCTTAGCTAAATGTTCAGTTCACTTTCAACATTTTAAATAGATGTTCTTATTATTATGAATTTCTCCCCAAATTCCACTTTGCCTATATCTTTTAGGTTTTAATACATAGTAATGCCATTAATGTCTAAGTCTTCTGGAATTTCAGTTGATTTGCAATATCAAAACCCAAAGCTGTTTTTACAGCCTCCTTTCAGTGGAAACCAATAAAGATCTTCCCTGCTTGTTCTGTACTTGTCTGTTGTCAAATCTCAACAGACTGTCCATAACGGTCATTTTAAAATGTGAATAGTTCACAGCATGCTCTGCTCAAAATCCTACAATAGATTTTCAATAAGTTGAGAATAAATGCCAAACTCCTTACCCTGGCTTGGGTCACTCTCCTTGATTTAGCCCTATGCCTCCCCTGCACCCCACCCCCTCAACCCCCCCACCCCTGTCACCTCATCCGCATTCTCCCCAGCAGACCACACTGGCCACGCTGTTTCTCCGGGAGCACAGCAAGCTTGCTGTCATGTGAAGGACTTTGCAATTGTGGTTTGCTTTACCTGGGATATTCCTTCCCCAGATCTTCACCCAACATGCTCAATCGCTTCATTCATATTTCTGATGGAATATGACCTCTTTGGGACAGCTTCAACACTCCATTTGTTATCTGTACTCAAAAGAGGGGTGGAAAAGAGATGAGGGGAGGCCATATATAATATTGTTTATACACAGAACATCTCTGGGAGCCAAGAAATGGGTAGTCACTGAGGGACAGAGACTTTATATGTCCCATGGTACCTTCTGAATCATATACCATGTGACTAAATCATCTAGTTCAGACTATCTTAAAAGACAATGTAATGCTATTAAGAAAGGGGGAAGATTAATAGAGGAGTAAAAACATTTGTTGGCTCATAGAGTTTGGGCAGATTTATATAAGGTGATGGGAGAGAAGAAGGCATTCCAGGAGACTTAAATGGCATGCATAGAAGCATAGAAGGTGAGAGAAAAATACGGAACATGCTACTGAATATTTTATGCAAATTTTTATCTTCAGGGCCTAGTTTACCAGAGACAAAAAAATATACCTGTCTCAGTAGGGCAGTGGAAGCTTGTTAAGGAATAATGGAAAATAATATTGCCTAGGAAGAGCAGAAACAGATGGAGGATTTTAAAATTTAGGGGAGAAGTTTAGCTTTGTTGTGCTAGAAAAAAACAAGCCATTGAAGGTTCTTGAGCAAGGGAATGGTATGGCCAAATAAGTGTTTAAGGAGGATTTTTCTATATCCTGG
This sequence comes from Phoca vitulina, assembly GCF_004348235.1. Taxonomy (NCBI): domain Eukaryota; kingdom Metazoa; phylum Chordata; class Mammalia; order Carnivora; family Phocidae; genus Phoca; species Phoca vitulina. The sequence continues at coordinate 34,593,156 of NW_022589712.1, forward strand.
TAATGAATGGATTAATAGAGCTAAAGCCTGGAGGCAAGGCAGCCAAGTAGGTGGTACTTACAGTTATTCTCAGAGGAGATCAAGGCCTGGTTAGGAGAGTGGCTTTGGGTTACAGGGGAAAGTAATAAAGATAAGAGGTTTTTTCTTAATCAACAGAATCTGGAAAGTGTCTGTATTTGAGAAATGGAGAATTGATATCAAAGTTAATTCGATCAACAACCAAATGCTTTTTATATATAAGTCACTCTATTATTCATGTTTGTTTATGTAATTAATGTTTGTTCATCTAATGAACAAAATGCGAAGACGTACAACACCTGATTCCTCGGTTCAAGCGTTCATTTTAGTCATTGTTTATATTTTACCAACAATCTTAGTTTATGAATAACTTCACAGAAAAATTTCTCATCCCACAAATATTTATTTGCATTATAATCCATCCCACTTTGTAGCACAGGTAATAAAAGTACTATGAGTTTAGTTATCATGACCAGGTCATAATACTGTAAAGCCAAAGGGTACAAAACTGGGAACTGGATTTTCAAATTCCACATTTGGCATATTTTCATAATATAATGCTTTAGGAGGTGAGTTAGCCAGTAACTTTTTGAGCAATTACAATGTTCCAGCTCTGTGCATTATCTCATTTAATCCTTTTTAAGCATCATACAAATGAGGCATTATTATTATTGACATTGTTTACCACTATGGAACAATGAAGCTTCAGAAAGTTAAGTAACTTGTAACAAAGTCATCTGGCTTGTAAGTACCAAGGATTAAAGCAGGCCTGGTTGACCCAAGATCCTGAGCTCTGACAGCCACATTATTCAGCAATATCAGGATGGGGGCAAACAAGTGCCACAGAACAGAGTCATGAGCCATTCCTGGGAATGTTGGGATCATGTGAAGGAATGAACATTTGAATGGGCTTTTAAAGGATGAGTTGATAGGTAACAGAGAAGGCCACTGTGATAACGTGGGGCAATGAAAAATGTATGGCACCGAGCTCCTAAAACCCTTGGAATTTCCTGAATGCTAGTGTGAGAGGGGTATCTTGTTATCTATAATAAGCCCCTTTCAATGATATCTGTGTTCATGTGAAGAAGGGCTCTTGATGACTCTTAATGAGCCCCTAAATAGCTTCATAACAGGGGCTGGTTGCCAGAGGAACTAACCATATGATTAGAGCGTTGGAACCTACCTTCAGCCCCACTCCCTGACCTCCCTCTTCAGAAGGATGAGGGACTGGAGGATGATTCAATCACCAGGGGCCAATGATTTAATCAATAATACTTATGCAATGGAGACTTCATAAAAACTCTAAATGGAAGGGTTTGGAGAGCTTCCAGGTTGGTGAATGCATACACACGCCAGGAGGGTGGTGCACCCCAAACTCCATGGGGACCCTACCCTGCATGCCTCTTTCTCTGGCTGTTCATTTGTATCCTTTAGATTATCCTTTATATCCCAGGAATATAGAGTATTATATACTGGGATATCACCTTTTCCTCCTTAATAGCACCTTACTCCTTTGGTGTTGGAGTCTGGGAGTGACAGTGGAGGAGGAAGGGTAAATATCTTTTTACCTAACAACCAGCAGCTTGTGTTCTCTGCTGCTTTTTCCTGCCAGATGTGTGTGTGTGTGTGTATACACATACATATATACATATATCTTTCATAATAAACTGGTAATAATAGGTAAAGTGTTTCCCTGAATTCTGTGAGCCATTATAACAACCTGAGGACGGACTTGTAAGAACCTCTGATCTGTAGCCACGTTGAGCAAAAGTGTGGGTAACCTGGGAACTCATTACATGTAATTGTCATCTGCAGTGGAGGGGACAGTCTTGTGTGACTGAGCCCTTAACCTGTGGGGTCTGCATTAACTCCAGGTAATTAGTGTTAGAAGTGAATTAGATTATAGGACACCCAGTTGAGTCCACAGAGAATGGGAGAACTGCTTGGTGTGGAAAACCCACAGATTTAATGTCAGGAGTCCTGTGGGTAGAAACAAATCATAGTTGTGACCAAGAGACAATGATCCAGATTAATTCCATTGAAAGCCCCTACTATTTGAAACAGAACTTAAGTCCAGATTTTCAACTAAATGACTTGGCTGGTAGTTGTATTATTAACCCCAGTAGGAATGTTGGGGAGGGAGGACACTGGACAGGAAAAGGATTATAGGTTGAATCCTGAATATGTTAGTGCTTTATATTGAATGCCCAAGTGCCATATATAGCTAGTTAACTTTTGGAAGGTTGCCAGATAGTTGGAAGCTGAAAAATATAAATTTTGTACTCTGTAAAATGAGTATAAGATCTACCTCACAGATTTGTATTGGAGAGTAAATATAATTATGCAAGCAAAAACCCTTTGAAAACAGGAAACAATTGTTATTTTAAGATTATTTTACACAGAAGGGAGAGTTGCAGTCCTGGGGGAGGTGAGATCCCTGAGGTGTAGTATTTAATAGCGAGAACAGAGGAGTAAATAAGAATATTTGAAAAGACAGCATTTAAAAGATAGGAAGAGAAGAGGAATTTGAGTATGGCAGAGCAATGTGATATGCTATCCCAGAAGTTGAGAAAGAGCAATCTTTAGGGGTGAAATGCATTAAAGAATTAAATAGTTTGAGAATGAATAAATGCCAGTTAGAGCTGACAATGAGTCGGTCTCCCAGTAGAATGAGGAGAAGAGAAAACAATTAAATGAATTTAAGGTCACATGGATAGAGATGAAAGCAACACTGAAGATGTTTGGCAATAAAGGGAAAGAAGGAAAGAAGACAGTAGCTAGAGAGGATGTGGGAATAAATGTGTATGTTAAGCAGGGTGTGAGATTCTAGACTAGAAAAGAATATCTGTAAGAATAATACCCCTTCTGAAACAGAAAGAGCTAGGTCAAGGACAAAGAGCTGGGTTGGTTTTATAATAGAATCATCTCTTTCTCTAAAACTGAAGCAAATCACAAACTGGCAAGCCAAGGAGGAAAAAAAAGAAAGTGCCCTAAATCTCTGAATGTTTTCAAATAAGTAGGAAGAATAATCATTTGATGAGGAATAGGATGAAACCTGAGGAAAGGGGGAATATGGGATTAGAAAGATAAGGGGGAAGATATAACATCCATGGCAGCTACTCTTCTGAATATTTTGTTAGAGAACCAGTAAGAGATAAATTTAAAAGGAAGAGCAGGGGTATGGGCTCGGTTAAAATTAGCATGAAATTGCCGTGAACCAGATCTGAGCAATTCCTGGTTCTCTCCGTATGGAGTTGTGCAGCCAGGGATAAGAATCAGAGTACAGAGGCAGAGCAGAACCCTGGTAAAGCAGAAAATCAAAAGTGTTCAACCCATTTTTTTTTTTCTTGCAAACAGTACATTGAAGTTAGCGTCCAGATTTCTACACTTCAGCTTCATTAGGAGATAGATAAACCAGTTTGGGGATCATTCTTGGACCAAGTCCCATCCTTTTAATATTACTGCAGTGGGGAAATGATTTCCAAGATTTCTAAACAATGATCTTTTAAGTGAAATTTTAAAAATCTCATTCATAAGTCAATAACTCCTTGTGCTAAAGAAGGTGATCTTTGAGGACTATGTTTAATAACTACTTGAAGAAATTAATTATGATATTTTCATATTTGCAGTTCCATAGCTGGAACCTTGAGAAAGGTTATTATAGGGAGGTCTATGTGTGACTATATCATATTTCAAGTTAAAATAAGTCAATATAGGGATTTCTAGTATGAAATTTTAAGGAAAGAATATGACCACAGAGATTCTGAACTATTTACTGCAGCTTTGTTTCCAAAACTATGTAGAATTTATATAAAATGTTAGGCAAAGAGAAAAATAATAAATTCAAATTTATATTTCAAATTTTCCAAGAATAAAAACTTCTCCAATACACACACACACACACACACACACGCACACACACACATATCTCGAGCCTGCAAAACTAAATGAAAGATCATTGAAATTCTAAAACCCTTCCCAGAGTGTAAACAAGCCTGTGTGTAGCAAAAAGTAATTTTGGTAGAATAAAAAAAGAAAAGAAACAAAGAAATGAGAAGGGAAAGAAGAATTGAAAAAGGAAAATAAAGGAAAAACCAAATATTAAAAATTACAATCTAAAAACCTTATAACATTTGCCAAATGCAAGTGTTGGCTATGAAATTTCTCTCATCTCTAACTTTATTTTTTTTTCTCAATTTTAATTTTTTCAGGAGCAGTTTGTGAATATTCTCACATTTTCCTACACTATACCTATTTTCCCGTTAGAGCCAGAAGGGAAAATGCTTAGAGTATAACAAATTATCCTTCAGAGATAGACTTTGGGAATTTACTACCTGCTAGTAAAAACCAGTGAATTTATACAGCACAAATATGAACCATGAAATTCTTTAAATCAGGCATAGTTCTAAAGTTTGAAGCCTTGTAAAACATCAGCTAAGAATATTATCTTACTTCAATTGTCATACCTATCTTATTTTACATACAAATAAAGAAACATTTCCTAAAGTAAAACAAAACAAAACCCCTAAAAACAGAAGAAACAAGCCATGACATTAGATTTTAAAAAGTCACAGAATGTAATGGAAGCTTTCCGTACAAAATATTATGAGTCCAATATTTCTTTTTAATCTCAGCAAAATCAAATATTCTAATTTAATAGCTTCCAGATAACTAGCTTATTAGCAAATGATATAAAAGTAAAAAGCTCCAGGCATATCCACAAGCCTTCTCAAATGATACTTTACTTTTAGAAGCCTATTAACTCTGACCCAGATGTAGTTTTCCATCCAAATAAATGAATCACCTCCTACCATTTTCGGCTCTAAAAAAAGTAAGAATAAATTAAATCTGCACCCAGAAATGAAAATGAAGCTTGTTTTTATTATAACAAGCCTACTCCTTGATTATGAAGTCTGATAGCCTTTAAGCTGTTGATATATGTTTTTAATCACATCAGCATTAAATTTTAAATAGGAAATTTCTTTCTTTTATTTTATTTTTACATCTTTTCATGCACATAAGTTTTAGGGGATTGGCTGTCGGTAATTTAATAACTTTAAACTCATGTTTAAATAGCCATGATTTACTGAGACCACAAAATGCAGGCACACACTTTCAAAAGCCACAACTAAAGGAAAGCATATTTGTAAATACAAAATTCTTGCCCTTAAGGTTTTCTTTCTCTTACTCCTTCTTTGCCTCTTACTTCCTTTTTGCTTTTTTTCTTCTGTATGGACAATTTGCATCTCTCCTGGCCTAACACACACTCTTCTCCACCTTCACATCACTAGATTGTGACTTACCAGGTCTTAGAGCTTGGTTGTTAAACAGCAAAATTCCACTTGCCTGTCAATAGGCTAAAGTAAAGAAGGGTGGGCAGAAGAAAGAGAAGCTCAGATATTGTTGTTGGCACCTGGTATAAGGAGCTATTACTCAAATGAGATGCCCGTGTTATCACTCTGTCCAGGTCTTGGATCATGACTTACAGTCAGCATATTCTTGTTTGTCGCAACTTGTCAATATTTAGAATTTCATCTGTCCAAGAGCAAGAATTGCATGTGCTTGTAAAGAATTATTATTATAATTTTTTATACATTTGTGAATTTATTTTATCTTCAAGTTATACCATACATTCATACCCCGTTTTATTTCAAAGACCACTTCAAATAGGGATTATATTTAATTTAATTAATTTATTTATTTTTTGTTTAGAGAGCAAGACAGTATGCGTGCATGAGTGGGATCGGGGAGGGGGTGGATGGAGAGAGAGAGAGAGAATCTTAAGCAGACTCCGCATTGCATGCAGCGCCCCATGTGGGTCTCCATCCTAAGACCCTGAAACCATGACCTAAGCTGAAATCAAGAGTTGGAGGCTTAATCGATTGAGCCACCCATGCACCCCAGGGATTATACTTTAAATGCTGGTTCCCTGTGTGTATCCAAATTTTCAAATTTATAACTAAGTCCACTCTGTTCAGTTTTTTCATCCATTTCATTTTTGTTTTCATGGTAAAAATATGTTACCTGATCAAAATATATGAGGAGTCCTAAAAGAAATTCATACTGTCCAGTGAGTTTGCAAATTGAGATAATTTTCAGATATACCTCTCATAATCTTCCTTTCATAAAAAAGAGGTCAGGTATGTGTTGAGCTACACATTCTTTTTGTCCAGTTACTTAAGGCGATTTTCATACTACATCCCTCACCCAAGGAAAGACACCCAAAGGAAAGGACCATTAGTACCTGTCACCCTTCTTTCAAATGCCAGGGAACCAGGACCTCATCATGAGCACTCTGTTGTCTTTCCTTCAGGTATACATGCAGGAATACTTAATACTTGGACATTGTTGTCAGTTGGTTTCCTCTCCAAACTTCAATTGTTCTTAAGTGCCCTTCCATGTAAGCTAGGCTTATACTATCTGTGCCACATGGGCTAGATCAGCAACATCAATGGGGCAACCATGAATTTTACTCTTTCCCTTACTTGTTCAATTGAAGATAAGAAAGTGGGGAACAGAGGTGATTCTTTTTGTTGAAATGTAAAAATATTTATGTTCTTTTAAATTTAATTTATAACCTACAAATAATAATATATACAAGGAAAGGATTATGAAAAAAATTTGAAAGAAGACTGCTCAAATGCTAAAATTTTTTATTCTTCTTAAAAAAAAATTTAAATGCAGGATGCCTGGGTGGCTCAGTAATTGGGCATCTGCCTTTGGCTCAGGTCATGGTCCCAGGGTCCTGGGATCAAGCCCCACATCAGGCTCCCTGTTTGGCGGGAAGCCCGCTTCTCCCTCTCCCACTCCCCCTGCTTGTGTTCTCTCTCTTGCTGTGTCTCTCTCTGTCAAATAAATAAAATCTTAAAAAAAAAAAAAACTTAAATGCATTAGAAAAATATATAAATCTGTGAAAATTTACTTTTTCCTTCATATTATATCTTTCTAAGACCCACAACAAATAATTTATTTCCCTGAATTTAATTTCCAATCAATACATCCTATTATTTTATAAGCTGTGCTCTGGGTAACATATTAAAATCCACAAAGTTTGGTAGTCAAAGAGACTCCAGAATAATTGAAAGAAAAGTCAAATTAGTTTTTCTATGTCATGTTGACCAAAAAATTATATTTGATTAACTAATGTTTTGCTAATAATAGAACTTATTTTAGACACACACACACACACACACACACTTAAGGTATTCATTTTAATAAACCACTCAAAGCAAAATTGATAATATATAAGAATTTTTAAAATAATAAAAATACTACTAATAATTGCTTAAACAGGCAAAGGACCTGAATAGATACTTTTCCTAGAAAATATACAAATGGCCAAAAAGCATCTGAAAATTTGTTCAACAGCATCAGGGAAATGCACATCAAAACCACAATGAGATACCCTTTCCCCCCACTAGGATGGCCACAACCAAAAAGACAGACAATAACAAGTGTTAGCAAGGTGGTATAGAAATCAGAACATCTATATGCCACTGGTAGGAATGTAAAATGGCATAACCTCTTTGGAAAACAGTCTGGAAAATCCTCAAATGATTATTCATAGAGTTACCATATAATCCAGCAATTTCACTCTTAAGAAGTAAAAATATATACCCACTTAAAAACTATACCGGAATGCTCATAGCAGCATTATTCATAATAGCCAAAGGATGGAAACCACCCAACTGCCCTTCAACTGATGAACAATAATGTGGTATATCCATATAATAAAATCTTATTTGATATTAAAAGGCAATAAACTTTTTCTCTGCCATCATGGTGTGTGCAATTGACTGTTCTTCTCCATGTCTTCTCACAAGAATTTTGGGATCAAATGATTCCTGGCCAAGAAGCAAAAGCAGAATTGCCCCATTCCTCAGTGGATTTAGATGAAAACTGGTAATAAAGTCAGGTACAACTCCAGAAAGAGGCACTGGACAAGGACCAAGCTGAGTCTATAAGGGATCACATATGAAATGGCACACATATATATTTATGCTTCATGAAGGTCAAGTGCTTGTATCCTATCACTCTGTAAATATCACTACTACCTGAACAATTGACATGTTTTATTGGGGAAATGATTTTTCTCTGTTACTATGCTTCTACAGCAGTAGGTTGGTTCAGTAATAAATATATGAGAACTTTTGTTTGGAAAAAATTTGAAAATAATTTTTTTAAAAAGCAATAAAGTACTGATACACACTACAACATGGATGACCTTGAAACATTATGCTAAGAGAAAGAAACCAATCATAAATTGGTTGATTGTGATTGTCTGATTTTGATTCTGAAATGTCCAGAATAGGCAAATCTATAAAGACAGAAGGTAAATTAGTGGTTGCCTAAAGCTGGGGCAGTAGGAGGGTAGTTGGGAGGAAGTGGGAATGATTGTAAAGGGGTATGGGATTTCTTTTTGGGGTGATGAAAATGTTCTAAAATTGATTGTGGCAATGGTTACATAACTCTGAATATGTAAAAAAATGTTGCATTGTAGACTGTAAGTAGGTGAATTGTATGGTATGTGAATTATATGTCAATAAAGCTAGTACCAAAAATATATATATAAGAATAATCACTGCTGAAAATAACACATCACTTTTAATAGTCCCTAAAAGGGACCTGGCACGTTAAGTCACACCAACTAAATAACACTGTCATTCCAGCACTATTATCACCACTGTGGTGAATAATCCCTCTCCTTCCAAAAGAAAACCAAAAGCTGACTTCTAAAACAACTAAAAACAGTCTTGAGGTTGTTTTCCTGCTCTCCTAAATAAATTTGAATTTTGGAAAAAGCTTTAAGTGGGTTACCTTTGTTCCAATAAAATCCAATAGGCAGGGGCGGAGCAAGATGGTGGAGGAGTAGGAGATCTGGATTTCATCTGGTCTCAGGAATTCAGCTGGATAGGGATCAAACCATTCTGAACACCTACAAACTCAACAGGAGATCGAAGAAAAGAATAGCAACAACTCTCTGAACAGAAAAGCGACCACTTTCTGGAAGGTAGGATGTGCGGAGAAGTGAATCCGAGGCGATATTTGGGAGGATAGACGGCGGGGGAGGGGGCCTCTGTCAGCCGCTTCTGGCAAGTGATAGAGCCGTGGAGCACAGAATCGGAACTTTTAAGAAGTCTGCTCCGCTGAGGGACGTCGCTCCAGTGGCTAAGGGGGGTGTGGAACCCTCATGGGACAGTGTGGTCTCAGGACCCTCAGGTCACAGAAGGACCGGGGGTGCCTGAGTGCGGCAGAGCTCCCAGGTATCGGAGCAGGGAAGCCGGCTGCAGAGATGGAGCCGAGGCGCGGGCTCTCAGCTCGGGGTTGCCATAAACCGGGATCCGCGGCACAGTCGGACCACTGCTCCTCCAGCAGGGACCCCACAAGCGGCAGATCCGGGGAGACTCACCTCCCTCCCCCGGGAGGAGCGGAGCGGGAGCGCACCGCAGGGATCTGCTGGGTTTGGAAACTCCACACGAGGTCGGGTGCCAGAGAGAGAAACGCGCGGTCATAGGCCGGGTGAGCATGGAGTGCGGCTGGAAACCGGAGAGATGGGAGTGATTGACTGCTTTTCTCTGGGGGTGCACTGAGGAGCGGGGCCCCGAGTTCTCGGCTCCTCCGGGGCGGAGACTGGGAGGCTGCCATTTTCACTCTCGGCCTCCAAAGCTGTACGGAAAGCTTGCAGGGAGCAAAAGCTCCTGAGAGCAAACCTGAGCAGATTACTTAGCCCGGACTGGGCAAGGGCGGGGCAATTCCGCCTCCGGCAAAGACATTTGGGAACCACGGCAACAGGCCCCTCCCCCAGAAGATCAGCAAGAACAGCCTGCCAAGACCAAGTTTACTGATCAAGGAGAACGGCAGAACTCCAGCGCTAGGGGAAAAATGCACATAGAATCCATGGCTTTTTTACCATGATTCTTTAGTCTTTCAAAGTTAATTTTTTTTAACTGTCTTTTTTTTTTTAATTTTTCTTTTTCCCTTTTTCAACCAACATCTTATCAATCCCTTTTTTAAAAAACATTTTTATTTTTCATTTTTAGAGTCATATTCTATCCCTTCATAGTAGTTACCCTTATTTTTGGCATATATATATAAGTTGTTCTCTCTTTAAAATTTTGAGATAGTTTCTTCTAACAGATCAAAATATACCCTAAATCTATAGTGTATGGTTTTGTTCTACTCTCCTGCCTGATCACATTCTCTCCCTTTTTTTTTTTAATCCTCTTCTTTCTTTTTTCAAACAACTTCTTATCAATTCCTTTTATAAAATGTTTTATAATTATCATCTTTACAGTCATATTCCATCCCTTCATCATATCAACCCTTATTTTTGTACATATGTAAGTTTTTCTTTCTTTAAAATTTTGGGAGGCACTTTCTTCTAACAGACCAAAACACGCCCAAAATCTAGTATGTGGCACTGATCTACGCACCAGCCTGATCATATTTGATCATATTCTGTTTTTTTTTTGTTTTGTCCTGTTTTTGTTTGTTTTTATCTTTTTCTTTTTTTTTCTTTTTTCCTTCTTTCCCTTTCTTTTCCCCCAGCTTCAGGGTTTTCTGATTTGTTTAGAGTATATTTTCTGGGGACATTGTTACCCTGTTAGCATTTTGTTCTCTCATTCATCTATTCTCCTCTGGACAAAATGACAAGATGGAAAAAATCACCTCAACAAAAAGAACAAGAGGTAGTACCTACTGCCAGGGACCTACTCAATATGGACATTAGTACGATGTAGATCTAGAGTTCAGAATCATCACTTTAAAGATACTAGCTGGGCTTGAAAAAAAGCATGGAAGTTATTAGAGAAACCCTTTCTGGAGAAATAAAAGAACTAAAATCTAACCAAGTCAAAATCAAAAAGGCTATTAATGAGGTGCAATCAAAAATGGGGGTGCTAACTGTTAAGATAAATGAGGCAGAAAAGAGAATCAGTGATATAGAACACCAAATGATGGAAAATAAAGAAGCTGAGAAAAAGAGAGATAAACAACTACTGGATCATGAGGACAGAATTCGAGAGATAAGCAATACCATAAGACAAAACAACATTAGAATAATTGGGATCCCAGAAGAAGAAGAAAGAGAGAGAGGGGCAGAAGGTATATTGGAGCAAATTATAGCAGAGAACTTCCCTAATTTGGGGAAGGAAACAGACATCAAAATCCAGGAAGCACAGAGAACCCCTCTCAAAATCAATAAAAATAGGTCAACACCCTGACATCTAATAGTAAAACTTCAGAGTCTCAGAGACAAAGAGAAAATCCTAAAAGCAGCCCAGGAAAAGAGATAAGTAACCTACAATGGTAGAAACATTAGATTGGCAACAGACCTATTCACAGAGACCTGGCAGGCCAGAAAGGACTGGCATGATATATTCAGAGCACTAAATGAGAAAAATATGCAGCCAAGAATACTATATCCAGCTAGGCTCATTGAAAATAGAAGGAAAGATAAAAAGCTCCCAGGACAAACAAAAACTAAAGGAATTTGCAAACACCAAACCAGCCCTACAAGAAATATTGAAAGGGGACCTCTAAGCAAAGAGAGAGCCTAAATGCAACATAGACCAGAAAGGAACACAGACAATATACAGTAACAGTCACCTTACATGCAATACAATGACACTAAATTCATATCTTTCAATAGTTACCCTGAATGTAAATGGGCTAAATGCCCCAATCAAAAGACACAGGCTATCAGATTGGATAAAAAAAACAAAACCCATCGATACGCTGTCTGCAAGAGACTCATTTTAGACCCAAAGACACCTCCAGATTGAAAGTGAGGGGGTGGAAAACCATTTACCATGCTAATGGACACCAAAAGAAAGCTGGGGTGGCAATCCTTATATCAGACAAATTAGATTTTAAACTGAAGACTGTAATAAGAGATGAGGGAGGACACTATATCATACTTAAAGGGTCTCTCCAACAAGAAGATCTAACAATTGTAAATATCTATGCCCCTAACATGGGAGCAGCCAATTATATAAGGTAATTAATAACAAAAGCAAAGAAACACATTGACAACAATACAATAATAGTGGGGGATTTTAACAGCCCCTCACTGAAATGGACAGATCATCTAAGCAAAAGATCAACAAGGAAATAAAGACTTTAAATGACACACTGGACCAAATGGACTTCACAAACATATTCAGAACATTCCATCCCAAAGCAACGGAATATACATTCTTCTCTAGTGCCCATGGAACATTCTCCAGAATCAATCACATCCTAGGTCACAAATCAGGTCTCAACCAGTACCAAAAGATTGGGATCATTCCCTGCCTATTTTCAGACCACAATGCTTTGAAACTAGAACTTAATCACAAGAGGAAAGTCGGAAAGAACTCAAATACATGGAGGCTAAAGAGCATCTTACTAAAGAATGAATGGGTCAGCCAGGAAATTAAAGAAGAATTTAAAAAATTCATGGAAACCAATGAAAAGGAAAACACAACTGTTCAAAATCTTTGGGATGCAGCAAAGGCAGTCCTAAGAGGAAAGTATATAGCAATATAAGCCTTTCTCAAGAAACAAGAAAGGTCTAAAGTATACAACCTAACCCTCCACCTAAAGGAGCTGGAGAAAGAACAGCAAATAAAGCCTAAACCCAGCAGGAGAAGAGAAATAATAAAGATCAGAGCAGAAATCAATGAAATAGAAACCAAAAGAACAGTAGAACAGATCAACGAAACTAGGAGCTGGTTCTTTGAAAGAATTAACAATATTGATAAACCCCTGGCCAGACTTATCAAAAAGAAAGAGAAATGACCCAAATCAACAAAATCATGAATGAAAGAGGAGGGATCACAACCAACACCAAAGAAATACAAACAATTATAAGAACATATTATGAGCAACTATATGCCAGGAAATTAGATAACCTGGAAGAAATGGATGCATTCCTAGAGATGTATCAACTACCAAAACTGAACCAGGAAGAAATAGAAAACCTGAACAGACCTATAACCACTAAGGAAATTGAAGCAGTCATCAAAAATCCCCCAACAAACAAGAGCCCAGGGCCAGATGGCTTCCCAGGGGAATTCTACCAAACATTTAAAGAATTAATACCTATTCTTCTGAAACTGTTCCAAAAAATAGAAATGGAAGGAAAACTTCCAAACTCGTTTTATGAGGCCACCATTACCTTGATCCCAAACCAGACAAAGACCCCATCAAAAAGGAGAATTACAGACCAATATCCCTGATGAACATGGATGCAAAAATTCTCACCAAAATACTAGCCAATAGGATCCAACAGTACATTAAAAATATTATTCACCACGACCAAGTGGGATTTATCCCTGGGCTGCAAGGTTGGTTCAACATCCACAAATCAATCAACGTGATACAATACATTAACAAAAGAAAGAACAAGAATCATATGATCCTCTCAATAGATGCAGAAAAAGCATTTGACAAAGTACAGCATCCTTTCTTTATCAAAACTCTTCAGAGTATAGGGATAGAGGGTACATACCTCAATATCATAAAAGCCATCTATGAAAAACCCACAGTGAATATCATTCTCAATGGGGAAAAACTGAGAGCTTTCCCCCTAAGGTCAGGAACGCAGCAGGGATGTCCACTATCACCACTGCTATTCAACATAGTATTAGGACTCCTAGCCACAGCAATCAGAAAACAAAAAGAAATCAAAGGCATCCAAATTGGCAAAGAAGAAGTCAAACTCTCACTTTTTGCAGATGATATGATACTTTATGTGGAAAACCCAAAAGACTCCACCCCAAAACTGCTAGAACTCATACAGGAATTCACTAAAGTGGCAGGATATAAAATCAGTGCACAGAAATCAGTGGCATTCCTATACACCAACAACAAGACCAAAGAAAGAGAAATTAAGGAGTTGATCCCATTTACAATTGCACCCAAAACCATAAGATACCTAGGAATAAATCTAACCAGAGAGGCAAAGAATCTGTACTCAGAAAACTATAAAATACTCATGAAAGAAATTGAGGAAGACACAAAGAAATGGAAAAACGTTCCATGCTCATGGATTGGAAGAACAAATATTGTGAAGATATCAATGCTACCTAGAGCAATCTACACATTCAACGCAATCCCCATCAAAATACCATCCACTTTTTTCAAAGAAATGGAACAAACAATCCTAAAATTTGTATGGAACCAGAAAAGACCCCGAATAGCCAGAGGAATGTTGAAAAAGAAAAGCAAAGCTGGCCGCATCACAATTCTAGACTTCAAGCTCTATTACAAAGCTGTCATCATCAAGACAGTACAGTACTGGCACAAAAACAGACACATAGATCAATGGAACAGAATAGAGAGCCCAGAAATGGACCCTCAACTCTATGGTCAATTAATCTTCGACAAAGCAGGAAAGAATGTCCAATGGAAAAAAGACAGTCTCTTCAACAAATAGTGTTGGGAAAATTGGACAGCCACATGCAGAAGAATGAACCTGGACCATTTCCTTACACCACACACAAAAATAGACTCCAAATTGTTGAAAGACCTAAATGTGAGACAGGAGTCCATCAAAATCCTAGAGGAGAACACAGGCAGCAACCTCTTCGACCTCAGCCGCAGCAACTTCCTCCTAGAAACATCACCAAAGGCAAGGGAAGCAAGGGCAAAAATGAACTATTGGGACTTCATCAAGATAAAAAGCTTTTGCACAGCAAAAGAAACAGTCAACAAAACCAAAAGACAACCAACAGAATGGGAGAAGATATTTGCAAATGACATATCAGATAAAGGGCTAGTATCCAAAATCTATAAAGAACTTATCAAACTCAACACCCAAGAACAAAGAATCCAATCAAGAAATGGGCAGAAGACATGAACAGACATTTTTCCAAAGAAGACATCCAAATGGCCAACAGACACATGAAAAAGTGCTCAACATCGCTCGGCATCAGGGAAATCCAAATCAAAACATCAATGAGATACCACCTCATACCAGTCAGAATGGCTAAAATTAACAAGCCAGGAAATGACAGATGTTGGCGAGGATGCGGAGAAAGGGGAACCCTCCTACACTGTTGCTGGGAAAGCAAGCTGGAGCAACCACTCTGCAAAACAGTATGGACATTCCTCAAAAAGTTGAAAATAGAGCTACCCTACGACCCAGCAATTGCACTACTGGGTATTTACCCCAAAGATACAAATATAGGGATCTGAAGGGGTACGTGCATCCTGATGTTTATAGCAGCAATGTCCACAATAGCCAAACTGTGGAAAGAGCCAAGATGTCCATCAACAGATGAATGGATAAAGCAGATGTGGTATATATATACAATGGAATATTATGCAGCCATCAAAAGGAATGAGATCTTGTCATTTGCAATGACGTGGGTGGAACTGGAGGGTGTTATGCTGAGCGAAATAAGTCAATCAGAGAAAGACATGTATCATATGACCTCACTGATATGAGGAATTCTTAATCTCAGGAAACAAACTGAGGGTTGCTGGAGTGGTGGGGGATGGGAGGGATGGGGTGGCTGGGTGATAGACACTGGGGAGGGTATGTGCTATGGTGAGTGCTGTGAATTGTGCAAGACGGTTGAATCACAGATCTGTACCTCTGAAACAAATAATACATTATATGTCAAAAAGAAGAAGAAGAAGAAGAAGATGGCAGGAGGGGAAGAATGAAGGGGGGGGAATCAGAGGGGGAGACGAACCATGAGAGACGATGGACTCTGAAAAACAAACTGAGGGTTCTAGAGGGGAGGGGGGTGGGAGGATGGGTTAGCCTGGTGATGGGTATTAAAGAGGGCACGTTCTGCATGGAGCACTGGGTGTTATGCACAAACAATGAATCATGGAACACTACATCAAAAACTAATGATTGTATGGTGATTAACGTAACAATAAATTTTTTTTTTTTTAAATCCGGTAGGCAATTTAGGTTTTAACACAGAGAGTATTTACAGTAGCAGAAATCCGGAAATCGTGGTAAAATTTCTGTCCTACGTTTTTAAGTGTGCCTTCAAACCCGTGTTATCCAGCTCAGATGCAGCATTTTAGGGTATAGAATAAAACCAGAAACAGGCACTTATTTAGTAAACATATATTTAATAATGTAAATTTTTAAAATTAATTGCTATAGAATTCCTCTAGCCTATTTCCTGCGATTCATGTCTGCATGAGGAAGCATTCTGATCAGTTTATTCCTATTGAGATTAGTTTTTTATTTGAAGTATTTAGTATATGGTTCACTTTTCTTATTACATAGAGTTATGCTGTTTGAGTTTCCTTCAACTAGCAAAAATCAGTTTTTACAATTTATGATAAAGTGATGCAAAATTAAACAAAACCAGAAAGAATTTATGTTTATTCTTAAGAAATACTAAGTAAAGAGATCAAAGTCATAATTTACTTTACACTGTATACAATATATTATGATAGGCATCAACTCATAAAGGACTCTATTAAATACATATTGTTTTACCTTAAAGCTGTGAGTTAATTTAAGTGATTAAAACAACTTAAAAGAAAAAATTTAAATTCTCACCATGAGTAGTGTCAACCCTTATTGAATTATATTGACTTCACCCATCAACATAAACTTGGACATAATATCTGTCCTTTAGTAACATACAATTTATTGCCCAATAATATTTTATGCAAGTCAGACTCTGAAACAGCTTAAGAAGTATTTGGCCAAAAAAATCCAATTTCTTATCATTTGATATAAGCAACTAAAAGTCATTTTAAGTCATATTTTTGAGATGTGTAGTAGCAGAGATCTGAAGTATACTGTGAGAATTGAAAGAATATTAAAATTAAATTCTTGTACAAAGTTGCAAATATCTATAGAAATTTTAGTACATGTTAACAAGGAACTGTAGTTTTCAGATGTCTGTGAATTTATTTAAATAACAATCTTTCTCCTTAAGAAATAATATAGCCTTTTTATTTTTATGCATTATGTACAATAAAAGATAGAAGCACTGCGTGGTGATGTGGTTGAAAGGTTATTATTACTCCAATGATAGAAACAAAAGTATATTATCACTTGGATGATGTCAATGAAAGGGTATCATTACTTTTTCTGAGGAGAACATTCTGGTAAGTAAACACACAAGTGCAGTATTTATTACATTTTATTCCACGTGTGTCTCCAAGGAAATCAGAAAGAAATGTAATTAGTTTGTGGTATTGGGGGGAAAAAAATCTTTGGTTTCATTTGTTCAACAAAAAATCTCTGAATCAATTATACTTTCATCAAATTTCCCTTCACATCACAACATTCTATTTTGCCATCCACCCTTTCTTTTCACACAGATCTCAAAGTTAGCTTGCTACAGAGAATGAAAATAAAAATCCCAATTCTGAAAAAAAGTACTTAAAACTTTCAATGTTAACTCTGTCCATAGTTATATATATTAAACAGACTCATGTATATCGCATCCTTATAAGCCTCTGAAAATAAGCATGTTTTTCTAAGAGATGTCACTGTAATATACAAATAAGTAAATCTTTCTAAAATGTTAGATTATTGTAAACTAAAATTAAGCAAATTTGTTATGTAAATTACTTACTAGCTTCTTAGAAACCAGTGCTCATTGTGCTCTGCATTTGTCCAAGTGAACTGTCAGGCTTAAAGACATGTAAATACCACTAATTATGCTATAGATACAACAGATCACACCTGAAGGACTATAACTCAAAAGTGAAGAATTATTTTTAAATATAAGTTAGCAGCTGAATCTTAATATATGTTCACACTAATGTTTTTCTCACCAAACTTTTTCTTTCCAAATCTACAAAGTACCAACCAAAAAAAAAAAAATTAGATAGGAAACTACAACCTCCAAAGAATACGCACGTCTTACCTCTATCATCAGTCTGGTATCTAGAATAAAATATGTAGTCTCTCCATAGACAAAGCTTTCATCATGGACATCAAGGAAGATCCAGCTGGGCATGCTGGCTGATTGACATTTTCCAGTTGCCTATTGTTGTTCTCAAGTAGAGAAATGTCTGTATAAATAATGGTCAGAAAAAATACATACATCAATTTGCAGTCTTATAGATGCTATTCAATTAGCCTATTGGTGGGTGGATCAATTCAGAATAATCACTTTTTATTTCTTAATTCCTTTTTTGGAGATTTCTTCTTTTGAGCTTCCCCCCCCCCCATAACTGATCATTTACCTCTTCTCTTTCTTTCCTTCTTCACAGAAACCTGTCCTTGATATTTTTATTTCTTTAGCTTTTATGGAGTGTTGTTCTACTTGTTTTCAATTCTCTAGGATAAAGATCATGACTGTTGCCTGTCCTTATTTTAGAATAAGTCTATCCTCAGCTTTCTTCACAGCCTTTGAAAATGGACCATCATTCACTGTAATTATGGCAAGAATGAATTCCCAGCTTTCCCAACCAATTCTTCATCTACTTATCAAATAAGTATGCATAACAGGTGCTAAATTTTTGAGGATTATATGGCACTTACCACAGTAAGCACTGCATGTGTCTTAGCTCATTTAATCTTTCCAACTACTCTATGAGGTACATACTATTACTATTCTTATTTTACATATAAGGTAACTGAGATATAGAGATGAAGTAAACTTAACCTGTTCACACAGTTGCTGTAAGGCAGAGCTGGGATTTAAAACCAAGCTCTTATGCAACTGCTTCTAAAACCACCATATCGCTACCATTTATTAGTCTTTCAAGCCCTCATGAAGCTAAAAAATCATGCCTGTAGAATAAATATGGACTTTAATATCTTTTATTATTTAGGGTTGTAAAGCAGGAAGGGAAGAAAATAATGTCTATTTAAAGTGATTTAAATTAGCATTGGACCAAAGGGTCTAAAATAAATTCTGGAATCAAATTAAAATTCAAATAAACAGCACTATTCTGGCTTCCCTTTGGCTATGATCATACATGCTTAAAATACATAATATCTATGCACTATTAAGTGTTGGAGATTGTGGTGTGGGCACTAAATTAAATTTTCTCTCTCTCTCTTCAAATGCTAAACAATTCAGAAATAGAATCAGGTATCAAAGAGATGGATATCAAAATACCAGCACTACTATTAACAATGCTAGACTGGAGGATTCGTTTTAAACCTATAACTCTATGGGCTTCCTGGTACTCCCGCCTAAGTGCAGACTTTGAGACACCCCTCCGAAGGATAATTTAAGTCTATGGGAACAGACAATCCTACCCAGATAGCTGGGTGTGTTGTAAAGTGCAACAATTAGTGTGTTGCAAAGATAGAGTCCACATGGGTGAGTGACTTTTAACACCCAGCAATATGAAGCAATGGTATTCCACACTCGCCACTCGCCATCAGATCATTCTTTTTGCCAAAGGGAAGATAGATTAAGAAGTGGAGAGAGTTACTCAAGATAATATGCATTATTTTTGTTACGTCCTTGAAATTCCTGCAATGCATATCAAGTACAAAATGGCAAAGAATATTTTAAAAAATTCAAGTACATTTTCAGACCATATTTTTTATAATAATGTGATATATATTACATAATATATATGCTTATATAAAATATATCCTGTCTGTGTGTATATACACACACTTCAAGAAACATTTTAAAATAAATTATTTTTGCAGACTACCAAACAAATCTTTATTTGACTGCAACCTAATGACATCTAAGTGTTGGAAACAGTTGACATACCTGACTTCTACCTAGACATAGCTGTTAGAGAGACTCATGCATTTGAAATGGTGTGTGCCACAGCGGCATATGATTAATATAATAGTACCAGGATACCCAATTTTTGTAATTCTCTCTTATATGTATATGTTTTAATTATTTTGTTGGTATTTTCTTGTTGAGCACCAGGTGACAGAATGAAGACCAGTAGGTAGTACTTAAAAGATTTTCATTCTAGGGGCACGTGGGTGGCTCAGTCATTAAGCGTCTGCCTTCAGCTCAGGTCATGATCCCAGGGTCCTGGGATCGAGCCCCACATCAAGCCCCATATCGGGCTCCCTGCTCAGCGGGAAGCCTGCTTCTCCCTCCCCCACTCCCCCTGCTTGTGTTCCCTCTCTTGCTCTGTCAAATAAATAAATAAAAATAAAATCTTTAAAAAAAAAGATTTTCATTCTATATGAAGACTTTGGAAGCAATTAAAACCCACATTTTTGTACATTTTGTAAAACCTAAGTTTAAAACATTTCAGCTCACATATCCTCATAAGGACATGCTTCTACTATCGCAACTGAAAAAACTAGTAATTTCAACGTCATCTCATTCAGTTGTTATTCAGATTTCCCCAATTACACTAAAAAAATTCTTATAGCTTTTTAAACTCCAGTATCCATTTAAAAAGTCATATATTGCAAGAAAGATTCTTATGTCTCTGAAATCACTTGTAATCCAGAGCATTCTCCTGCTGATTTTCTTTTTTAAAGGTTTTATTTATTTATTTATTTATTTATTTATTTGACAGAGAGAGACACAGCAAGAGAGGGAACACAAGCAGGGGGAGTAGGAGAGGGAGAAGCAGGCTTCCTGCTGAGCAGGGAGCCTGATGCAGGGCTCGATCCCAGGACCCTGGGATCATGACCTGAGCCAAAGGCAGACGCTTAATGACTGAGCCATCCAGGTGCCCCCTTCCTCCTACTCTTTTAGAGAGCAATTTTTCTTTTCTCTTGACTTTGACTTTCTTACAAAATCCAGACAGTTGGCTTTGAGAATGTCCCAAATTATGGATTTGTCTGATTATTTCAAAATGATGTCATTTACCTTGTTTCTCTAATTCCAATATTTCTAAACTACAAGTTAAGTACATGCTTTATTCAGAATAAACATTTTTGTCAAGACTACTTTATTGTTAATGATTTATATACTTTACATTGCATAGCAGAAGAGATCCAAACTGTCAGGTGGTCCTATTATTAGCAAATGCTAAGACTATCTACTTGGTTGGGGTCATGACAGCCAGATCTCTCCATAATAAAGGTACATTTTTCCCTTCACAATTAGTAAGAAACCTGTGGAGGGATACTTTATCACTGAGAAACTATCATCCTCCCCAACAATCTATGGGCCACAGGTTTTAGCTTCCCTTGATCTTCCTGCCTAAATCAGATATTATATTGGTGCTTTTTAAATCTACTTTTTTTTCCTACATTAGTTTCTCTCTCTGTCTCTTCTTTCTTTTCTGGAATACATCTATTGACTCCTGGAAATTTTTTTGTTCAAATATTTTATAAGTATTTATGATCATTGCTATTTGTTCTCTAATATAAACGTTCAAGTTTTTTTTCAAATTAGATCAGTGGGAAACCCTTCAATGTGATTCCTGTCTTTTGATACAAACCAGTTAGTCTCTGAACAACTTCTCACTTAACTGCAGCACACCATAATCAGGACTTGATTGTATTTTCCTGGCCACAATCTATAATCAGCCATTTCTCCAAGGTGCTTTTGTTTCCTTCCAGAAGTCAGTGGTTTTCAGAAACCAAGATCCATGCTATAAGCATCTGCTAGGGGGATATTGCTCCTTCCATGGTACTACTTTATTATTAAAGGAGAAATGCACAAATAAAGGAACTTAGTACCTACCTTAAAATATTAGAAAAGGATTTTAAAATATATTAAAAAGACTACAAGTATTTTAAGAAACTACATTGAGTCTAGAGATGAAGATTTTCTTCAGCAAGACCAAGATCTATAAAATTTAAAAATTCTTACAGCAAGGAATACCAAAAACAAAACCAATAGTCAAACAATACAACTGGAAGAGATATTTGTAATTCAGATGGTGAAAGATAATATGTGTAATATCCAAATACACTTTTATTCTGAAAAGAATAAAGCAAACAACCAATGGAAATATGTATGAAGGTTTAAATGGAAGTGAACAGATGAGCAAATCCAGTCAAGCAGCAAACATGGAAAATGCCCAAATTTCATAGTCATCACAGAAATTCAAAAGTCCAGGCACATTTTACTTTTCTCACTGGCAAACATTTTTAAATGGACATCTTGCTGACTCATGTGAATAAGCGAGAAAGGATGCTCACACATTTAGTAGAGGAGTGAGTTATCATATCCTTTTCCGAAATCAATACAGCAATATCTATCAAAATAAAAAGTATTTACAGTCTTTGAGCCAAATCTCGAACTCCTCATCTCCAAGCTATAGAAAGAAAGGCACCAATTCTTACAATATACATGTATGGATATGGATATGGTTGTTGCTTCACTGGCTATTGTGGAGAGAAAAAATAAACCTATTGTGGAGAAAAAAATAAATTGAAAACTCATCAACAAAGGAATGCATACCATGGCATAGTATACAGTCATTAAAAAATAAAGAATTAGAACCAGTAGAAGAGTTTCTGCAAGGTAATGTTGAGTGAGATAATCGAGATTCTACTTTAACAAAACCAAAAAGGCCAAATAATCCCTCCATATATTCCTTATGGATACACATATTTATATAGCCATGGCTTTACAAGACATTCTTAAGAAAAGAAAAAGACAAGCCACAGGCTGCCTATGCTATCTTCTAGGAGTTTTATGGCTTCAGGTCTCACATTAAAGTTTTAATCCATTTTGAGTTTATTTTTATGTATGGTATAAGAAAGAGGTCTGGTTTTATTCTTTGGCATGTAGGTACCCAGTTTTCCCAACACCCTTTGTTGAAGAGACAGTCTTTATCTCATTGTATATTCTTGCCTCTTTTGCCATAGATTTGACCATAAACACGTGGGTTTATTTCTGGATTCTATTCTGTTCTATTGATGTGTGTGTGTATTATCGTGTCAGTACCATGCTGTTTTGATTACTGCAGCTTTGTAGTATATCTTGACATCTGAAATTGCAATACCTCAGCTTTGTTCTTCTCTTTAGTTTGCTTTGGGTATTTGGGGTCTTTTGTGATTTCATACAAATTTTAGGATTCTTTGTTCTAGTTTTGTGAACATTGTTGGTATTTTGATGGGAATAGCATTAAATCTGTAGATTGCTTTGGAATATGAACATTTTTTTTTAAGATATTTTTTATTTATCTAATTGACAGAGAGATAGCTCAAGTAGGTAGAGTGGCAGGCAGAGGGAGAGGGAGAAGCAGGCTCTCCGCTGAGCAGGGAGCCCGATGCGGGGCTCAATCCCAGGACCCTGGGATCATGACCTGAGCTGAAGGCAGCTGCTTAACCAACTGAGCCACCCAGGTGCCCCTGGAATATGAACATTTTAACAATATTGGCATTTCTAGTCCATTAGCACAGAATTTCTTTCCATTTTGGGGGTCTTCAATTTCTTTCCTGAGTATTTTATAGTTTTTGGAATAAAATTCATTCACCTTCTTGGTCTGATTTATTCCTAAGCATTTTATTCTTTTTGATGCAATTTTAAATGGGATTGCTTTCTTAATTTCTCTTTCTGCTATTTCATTATTAGTGTATATATATATACAACAGATTTATGAATATTAATTTTGTATCCTTCAACTCTACTGAATTCATTTACAGTTCTAGTAGTTTTTTGGTGGAATCTTTAGAGTTTTCTATTTATAGCATCATGGCATCTGCAAATAGTAAAAGTTTTACTTCTTCCTTACCAATTTGGATGCCTTTTATTTCTTTTTCTTGTCTGACTGCTGTGGTGAGGACATCCCATACTAATAAAAATGGTGAGAGTGAACATCCTTATCTTGTTCTTGATCTTAAAAGTTTTCAGTTTTTCACCATTGAGTATGATGTTAGCTGTGTGTTTTTCATATATGGCCTTTATTATATTGAGGTATGTTCCCTCTAAACCTACCTTGCTGAGAGTTGTTACTGTGAATGGATGTCGTACTTTGTCAAATGCTGTTTCTGCATCAATTGAGATGATCATATCATTTTTATCATTTCTCTTGTTACTGTGATGTATCACATTAATTGATTTGCAAATATTGAGCCACCCTTGCATCCAAGGAATAAATCCCACTTGATCATGGTGAACAATTTTTTAAATGTATTGTTGGGTTCCGTTTGCTAATATTTTGTTGAGGATAGCTACATCTATGTTCATCAGAGATATTGGCCTGTAGTTATTATTTTCTGTACTGTTTTTATCTGGTTTTGATATCAGGGTAATGCTGGCCTTGTCTAAAGAATCTGGAAGCTTTCCTTCCTCTTCTATTTTTTTAATAGTTTGAGAAGAATAGGTATTAACTCTTCCTTGGCAGAATTCACCCGTGAAGCCCCCTAGTTCTGGACTTTTGTTTGTTGGGAGTTTTTTCATTCCTGATTCAATGTAATTGCTAGTAATCAGTCTGTTCAAATTTTCTATTTCTTCCGGCTTCAGTTTTGGAAGGTTATATGTTTCTAGGAATTTATCCATTTCTTCTAGGTTATCCAATTTGTTGGCATATAGTTTCTCATAATATTCTCTTATAATCCTTTGTATCTGTGGTGTCAGTTGTTATTTATCCTCCTACATTTCTATTTTTTTTAAGATTTTATTTATTTGAGAGAGAGAGAGAGAGCACAAATGCGGGGAGGGGTGGAGGGAGAAGCAGACTCCCCCCTGAGCAGGGAGCCCAATGTGGGGTTCAATCCCAGGACCCTGGGATCATAACGTGAGCCAAAGGCAGATGCTTAACTGACTGAGCCACCCAGGCACCCCTCTCCTCCTACATTTCTGATTTCTTTGAGTCCTCTATTTTCTGATGGGTCTGGCTAAAGGTTTATCAATTTTGTTTATCTCTGCAAAAAACCAGTTCCTGGTTTCATTGATCTGTTCTATTGTTCTTTTAGTCTCTATCCCATTTCTTTCTGTTCTAATCTTTATTGCTTCCTTCTACTGGCTTTGAACTTAGTTCTTTTTCTAGCTTCTTTAAATAAGGTTAGGCTGTTTGAGAATTTTCTTGCTTCTGGAGGTGGGCTGCATTACTATAATCTTCCCTCTTAGAACAGATTTTGCTATATCCCAAAGATTTTGTGCCAATGGGTTTTCATTTTCATTTGTCTCCATATATTTTTTTGATTTCTTCTTTGATTTCTTAGTTGACTCATTCATTGTTTAGTAGCATGCTACTTAGCCTCCGTGTGTTCATGGTCTATCCAGATTTTTCCTTGTGACTGATTTCTAGTTTCATACTATTGTGGTCAGAGAAGACATATGATATGATTTCTGTGTTTTTGAATTTATTGAGATTTGTTTTGTGGCCTAACATGTGATCTATTCTGGAGAATGTTTCATGTGCACTTGAAAAGAATGTGTATTCCACTGTTTTTGGATGGAATGTTCTGAATATATCTGTTAGATCAATCTAGTCCAATGTATCATTTAAAGCCACTGTTTCAGGGCACCTGGGTGGCTCAGTCGGTCTGGCATCCAACCCTTGGTTTCAGCTCAGGTCGTGATCTTGGGGTCATGGGATTGGGCCCCATGTTGGGCTCCACACTCAGTGCAGCGTGTGCTTGTCCCTTTCTCTCTACTCCTCTCCCCCTTGCACTCTCTCTCTCTCAAATAAATGAATAAATAAAATCTTAAAAAAAAAAATAAAGCCACTGTTTCCTTGCTGATTTTCTTTCTGGATGATTTATCCATTGTTGTAAGTGTGCTGTTAAAGTCCTCTACTATCATTGTATTACTGTCAATTTTTCCCTTTATGTATGTTAAGATTTGCTTTATGTATTTAGGTGCTCCCATGTTGGATGCATATTTACAATTATTATATCCTCTTGTTGGATTATTCCCTTTATTATTATGTAGTGCTGTCTTTCGCTACAGGTTTTGGTATAGTCTCTTTTGTTCAATATAAATATTGCTACCCCAACTTTCTTTTTGCTTTCATTTGCATGTGTTTTTCCATCCCTTCACTTTTAATCTGCATGTGTCTTTAGGTCTGAAGTGAGTCTCTTGTAGACAGAATACAGATGCATCTTGTTTTTTTATCCATTTAGTCACCCTATGTCTTCTGATTGGAATATTTAAACCATTTACATTAAAAGTAATTATTGACAGATATGTACTTATTGCCATTTTGTTACTTGTTTTATGGTTTTTATAGTTCCCTATTCCTTTCTTCTCTTGCTCTCTTCCCTGTGGTTTGCTGGATTTCTTTAGTGATATGCTTGGATTCCTTTCTCTTTATTTTTTGCATATCTACTACTAGTTTTTCATTTGTGGTTACCATTAGGGTTGGATATAATATCTTACGCATCTGGCAGTCTATATTAAATTGATAGTCATTTATGTTTGGACCCATTCTAAAAGCACTAAAATTTTTCTCCACCCATTCACATTTTATGTATGTATCATACTTCACATTCTTTGTGAATTCCTTGACTGATTTTTATAAATATATTTGGTTTTTACTGCCTTTGTGCTTTAACCTCTGTACTGGTTTTATAAGTGATTAATCTAGTACTTTCATTATGTTTGTATTTACCCATGAATTTTTTTCCTTTCCTAGTTTTCTTAATCCTGAAAATTTCTTTCTACTTGAAGAATTTCCTTTAATGTTTCTTGTAAGGCTGGTTTAGTGGTTTTAATTTTTGTTTGTCTGGGAAACTCTATCTCTCCTTCTATTCTGAATGATAGCCTTGCTGGGTAGAGTAATCTTGGTTGCAGGTTTTTTCCTTTCACCACTTTGAATATATCATGCCACTTTCTTCTGGCCAGCAAAGTTTCTGCTGAAAAATCAGCTGCTAGCCCTGTAGGATTTCCCCTACATGTAACTATTTTCTCTTGCTGCTTTTAAAATTCTCTATCACTACTTTTTGCCATTTTGATGATTATTTGTCTTAGTGTAGACCTCCTTAGGTTGATTTTGTGGGGGACTCTCTCTGCCTCCTGGATCTGGATGTCTGTTTCCTTCCCCAGATTAGGGAAGCTTTCAGCTACAATTTCTTCAAATAAACTTTCTGTTCCCTTTTCTTTCTCTTCTCCTTCTGGAGTCCCTATAATGCAAATGTTATTACTCTTGGTGATGTTGCTGAGTTCCCTTAACCTATTCTCATTTTTTAATTATTCTTTTCTGGGTTTTTTGTTTGTTTGTTTTTGCTATTCAGCTTGATTGCTTTCCAATACTCTTGTCTTCTAGCTTGCTAACCAGTTCTTCTGCCTCCTCCATTCTAGTATTGATTCCTTCTAGTGTATTTTTAATTTCAGTTATTGAGTTCATCTCAATTGGTTCTTTTTTATGTTTTCTATCTCTTTGTTGATGGTCTCACTGGGATCCTCCACTCTTTTTTCAGGTCCAGTGAATGTCTTTATGACTGTTACTTCAAATTCTTTCATTTAGGACATATTTCTCTGTGTCCTCATTTTGTCTAACCCTCTGTGTTTGTTCCTATGTATTAGGAATGTCAGTTACATCTTCTGATCTTGAAAGTAGTAGCCTTATGAAGAAGAGATCCTGTGGTGTCCTTTGGTGTAATGTCCTCTGTTCACCAGAACCAAGTGCTTCAGGGGTGTCTCTTATGTGGGTTGTGTACACCCTACTGTTGTGGCTGAGCCTTGTTTGCCTTCAGTCCATGGAACTGCAATGGCCCACTTCGCCTGTATGCAGGGTTTGGTCCCTCTGCTGTTAAGGGACCAGTTTGGGGCCACCAAGGGATTTTAGTTGCATGGTGTCAGCAGTCAGACCAAATGCCTGCCTTCAGCCCATTTGCCAGGGCTGTGGTCACACTGGACCGCAAAGCACTCTCCCTGTGTTGTCCCCTGAGAGGCTTTTGTTGGTGGGTGGAGCCAGCAATCAGACCAGATGCCTACCAGGGCTGCAGACACACTGATTGGCAGGGCACTCTCTGCACTGGGAGTTATAATGTTGAGCCACTATAACTGTGAGTGTACTGGTGTGTGTGGTTATCTTCCCCTCTCCCCAGGGCAAGAGTCACTTTGGAGTAGCACAGTCCCTGCCAGGGCTGCTTACAGGTTGAAAGGCTTTGGAGGGTCTCCTGCCCAGTGTTATCAAGTTAGGTGGAGAGTGTTTGCAATGTTTCCTGCAGGTGTTCGGCTGCCTAGACTGGGGTTGGGGTGGGCTGGGGAGAAAATGGCACCTGTTAGCTCTTTCATTATTAGAGAATCTCCTAAAGATTCCAGCTCCTCCAGCATGCATTCTAAGATTAGCAAATAAGTTTCCTTCACGTATACCCCAGATCCTTTTCAAACTGCTGCCTCTATGCTGTGTCTTGGTGGTGGCTTTTTTGTTTTGTTTTGTTTTGTTTTTGTTACACTGTCTCTTTAAGGACAAGGTCTCCATTTCCTATAACCCTCTGGCTCTCCCAGAGCTGCGCCCACTGATTTTTAAAGTACCTGGAGTTAAGCTGGTTATAAAATTTTTTAAATATATTATATATATTTTATATAGGTCTATATTAATTTTAGTAGTTGATATTTTATACATGTTAATTTTTTGAAGTTAAGCCCCATGGGTTTCAAAGCCAAATTTTATGGGGACTCACTCATCTTGCCAGTGCAGGTTCACTGTGTCTAGAGCAACTGGTATGGGGTCTGCTCCTCTCCCTTCTCCATGCCTGTGGGGATCTCCCATTTGTGGTTAGTCTCTCCTGCAATTTGGTTTCTGACCACATCTCCAGCCCTCCTTTTTCTATGTGTCCTCCTCTCTTATATTAACTGTGTCAAGTCTCTTCTGCCAATCTTCTCATTGTTTTTGAGTTTCATGCACTGATGTGGCTGTTGTCTAGGTATGTCCATGGGATGAGGTGAGCTTAGGATCCTCCTACTCTACCATCTTTCCAGAAGTTGACAATAAATCATTTCAAAGATGAGCAAAAGATGTGTATGGATATTCATAAAAAAGATATGCAAATGTCCAGTAAGCACATGAAAAAAAGTTCAATATAAGTACCCATTAGGAAAACACATATTAAAATACAATATGGGGGCACCTGGGTGGCTCAGTCAGTTAAGCATCCAACTTTGGCTTAGGTCATGGTCTCAGGGTCCTGGGATTGAGCCCCATGTCCTCGGGGCCCCCAATCAATGGGGAGTCTGCTTCTCCTTCTCCCTCTCCAGCTGCCTCTCATCCCCACTCACGTGCACTCTCTCTCTCAAATAAATAAAATATTTTTTTAAATAAATAAATAAAATAAAATACAATGTGAGGGGCACCTGGGTGGCCCAGTTGGTTAAGCAACCAACTCTTAATTTGGGCTCAGGTCATGATCTCAGGATTTTGAGATCAAGTCCCGCATCAGGCTTGTTCTGGTCATGGAGCCTGCTTAAGATTCTCTCTTCCTCTCCCTCTGCCACTCCCCCCCACCCTCAAAATTAAATAAATAAATAAATAAATAAATAAATAAATAAATAAAATGGATAAAATATGATGTGATACCAGTGCACATCCACTAAAGTATTTAAAACAACTGACAATATCAAGAATTGGTAAGCATATGGAGAAACATGGCTGGTGGGAAACATACAGTGGTATAGTACTTTGAAAAAAAATGGTAGTTTGGTAGTTTCTCAAAAAGTTGAACACATACTTACCATATAACCCAGAAATCCAGTCCTGGGTGTCTACCCAAGAGAAATGAAAACATACATTTACAAAAACACTGTGTATAAATAAGCATTATTCATAAACACTTGTTTACAATAATTCATAATAGGCAAAAACTAAACAATCCAAATATCCATCAACTGGTCAATGGATAAGTAAAATATGGTATATTCAAACATGGAATACTACTCAGCAATTAAAGGAAAAAAATATTAATACATGCAGCAATATGGATGAACCTCAAAAACACTATATGAAGAAACTAGACACAAAAGACTACACAGTACATGATTCTGTTTAAATAAATTTCTAGAAAAGGCAAAATTATAGAGATAAAAAGATCAGTGATTGTCTGGGGCTAGGGTAGGAGCAGGAGATAACTGCAAAGGGACACAAGAGAATTTTTTTGGTAAGTGAAATATTATAAAACCAGATTGTGGTGATGGTTGCATAATGATATAAATTTACTAAGCATCATTGAGTTATACACTTTATTTATTTTTTTTAAAGATTTTATTTATTTGAGAGAGAGGTGGGGAGAGTACAGAGGGAGAGTGAGAGGGAGAAGCAGACTCCCCACTGAGCAGAGAGACCAATGAGGGTCTCAATCCCAGGACCCTGAGATCATGACCTAAGCCAAAAGCAGATGCTTAACCAACTGAGCCACCCAGGTGCACAAATTATACACTTTAAATGGTGAATTTTGTGATATGTAAATTATACTCCAATGAAGTTGTTAACATATGAGGGGATACATACATCACTGGGAAAGGGAGATGGTTTTTGGTGGTGCTGGTGGATAGAGGGGAAGAAGGGTTGGGACAGTAACTGAAAAAGAACTTGGAGATGATCAAATGCATATCTTCAAAAATAAATTATAATTCCAATTCCTCAAATTCAGTTGACCGTTGAACAATACAGGTATGAACTGCACAGGTCCGCTTACATACAGATTTTTTACGATAAATACAGTACTAATAAATGTATTTTTTCTTATGATTTTTTAATAACATTTTCTCTAGCTTACCTTATTGGAAGAATACAGTATATAATAATACAGCATACAAAATATGTGTTAAGTGACGATTATGTTATTGGTAAGGCTTCTAGTCAACAGTAAGCTATTAGTAAAGACTTCAGGGAATTAAGTTATATGTGGATTCTTGACTGAGCCCCTAACACAACATTGTTCAATGGCCAATTATATTTATCTGAGTATATCAGATATAATATACCATAAAAATTTTGTTGTTTTCAACTTTCAAAAAAAATATGTAACTATTTTAATCAGAAATATATCATTCGAGCTAAAAATATTAATATTTTTTAAAATTCTGTAACTAAAATAGACACTGGACTGATAGTAACTTTATTATATAACCATTATTATAATCCCTCAGGGTGGAAATCTCAGCATTAACTAAAAGGAAATACCTCCCTCTTTAATGGGAAAAAAAAAAAAAATGATGCTCCAAGGTTGGCCCTCAGAGAGTATCCCCTGCTGAGGAAGAATCACTGTATCACACCAACCACCCTCACTTTGTTCTGAGATTCATATTGGTCTTTGTTTTTTTGTTTTTGTTTTTTTTTTAAGATTTTATTTATTTATTTGAGAGAGAGAGCAGAAGCGGGGGGGGGGTGGGGGGGGCAGAGGGAGAAGTAGGCTCCCCACTGAGCAGGGAATCCGATGTGGGGCTTGATCCCAGGACCCTGAGATCATGACCTGAGCTGAAGGCAGATGCTCAATGGACTGAGCCACCCAGGCGCCCCGGCCTTTAGTTTTCTTACAGCTTACTGCTACTACCACCATGCTAATCAAGGAGGATTCTTCCTTTTATCAAGTTGGATAAATAACCTATTCTTTGGTTCCCCATAGCACAGTTGAGACATAGTTAGAAAGAAGATTATTAACTGCCCCTTGAAGGCAGAGACCATATTCTTATTCATTTCTGTATCCCTCGATACACAAATGTATACACACTTGATACACACTTGACAGTGACTCAAAAGTATGTTGTCCAATGAGTGTAAATTAACTCAGCTGAACAAAAAAGAAAATATAAAGAGTACCTTTGCTTCAGCTAAACTACTTTGCAATAAATACATTTCCCCCACCCCTAGGGAGTACAGACTTATTTCATCCAAGTGGGACCCTAGGACAATGATGATATTTTACCTAGGTCTCTTTGTGGTCCCTCTACATGTGGTCCATGCAAACTTCCATAGGTTCTTCTTGATGTAGAGACACTTTAAAAAAAATTTCTTTAAGATTTTATTTATTTATTTGTCAGAGAGAGAGAGAGAGAGAGCACAAGTAGGTGGAGTGGCAGGCAGAGGGAGAAGCAGGCTCCCCGCTGAGCAAGGAGCCCAATGCTGGGATCATGACCTAAGCCGAAGACAGACGCTTAACCAACTGAACCACACAGGCGTCCCTGTAGAGATACTTTAAAGATCAAAAGAGGGAGATAGAGTCCCTTCTTCAGTCTATTTAGGGTCTGCTTTTGAAGTTCCAGTTTCTTGTAAAAAGAATCAGTTTTTCTCCAGTGAATTCACACCAGGAATCACTTTCACCATTAACTGAGTCTCTACTTACCTAAAGCATTATTGTGAGGACCCGGTGTTCTGACCTCATCTCAATAAAATTCTAACCTCAATATTCATATGAGATAGATGCAATTGGTAGCTATAAAGGCATTCAGGGGAGAGAGTTTGTTTCTTTGCCTCATGTTTTACATTTTCATTACCACCTTTCCCTGCTTATCCTATATCAGCATTCTGCACTCTCCTATCCAACAAGCAAACTATGCTAACATGCTCACTTACTCATTCTTGCTTTCCCTATCAACACTAACACTGAGTCCTTATCTTGACTTTTTAAAGTACTATCTTTATTTCTTGAGAATTAAAAAAGGAAAGGGAAATTGGCGGAATAAAATATTAATTACTCAGTATTGACTATGTATCTTAGTTGCTCTCCTTGCCTCATTAACTCCTTCCCACCTTTGCAATACATCCACCAGAATAAAGCATAGCTTTTTGGATCCCACATCAGTTTTCAAAACCTTAAATTTGTTCTAAAACCAAATATAGCAAATGTAGAATTACATAGAGAATATCAAAATTGTTCTGTGGAATAGCCAAATCCCTGAGCTGTGCCACACTTTAAAAGTAAGCCAACAAATAAACAGATAAATTCTTCAATAGCTTCTCATGGGTCATAATACAAAATTTAAACTTTGCTGGACTCCTTGCTATGCAGAACTTTTATAAGCAGCTACCACATTAACATTTCCTAAGTCATGTGTTCCATACATAACAATGAGGTCCTAGATGGGTAATTTGAGGAGATCTTAATAAAGGACTTTTTATAAATGTGTAGACAGATTCATAAAGAGGGATAATGTAGAATCATAAGGCTTATAATAGGTGAGGAGCATTGCCAGCCCTAGGTCTGAAGGGGTAAGGAAAGGGAGAAGTTACAAGAACCCAGAGAGGGTGGCTCTATGAGAAAGGCCATCTGATAAGAGTTAAAGGATGTAGCAAATCTGTGGTGACCTGGTTTCTTGGAAGAGGAAGCCAAGGAAGACATATCCTAACTGCTCTTTCCTCTCACTCTCCTCTCCTGTGGTTGCAAATGTCCCAGTTGAGCCAAACACAGGGGCTCTTGAGCATGAAATCCACAAAGGTTAGCATCCTGGGCATGGAACAGTGTGGAGAAGAGTGGAGAGTGAATCTGGAAGAGCCAACAGTGGAAGCGGTCCAACACGTCATAGGTTGCCAATAGTTGTTATAGAAAAAGAAAGAAAAGGTACAATAGAAAAATAACTGCTGGCTGAAATAAAGCCAAACAGATTATATACAGAGAGAGAGACAGAGAGAAATATATACCCGTTTTAGGTAGTCCCAAGGTATGAGGAAGGATATAGTACACAGTCTTTTCAAAACTTTATTTTCAATGGAACTCTTTTAAAACACACTTAGAATTGGTGTTTCATAGAAATCACCAGGCAAAGACTCACTGAACATGCAGTGGCAGGTTTACCTGACTCTCTCCAGCTATGCTGTAAACTCCAGAGCAGGAACTCTGTCTTGCATCTTTCTGTCCACATTGCCTGAGATATAAATATTTATTGAATGAGTAAGTGAAAGAATAAATTAATTAAAATTATTAATTTTCATTTTTAATACTATCTACCTCTATTTTCTACTCCCAATACATATCCTACACTTTTTCCATCTGGTACCTTTGATAGTTCTGTATTCTCTATCATGAAAAGAATTTCTCAAGTTTGGCCCTATTGACACTAAGGTCATATAATTCTTTGTCACAGAGGGCTGTCCTGTGCATTGTAGGATGTTTAGCAGCATTCCATTACATACCAGTAACACTTCCCCAGCTGTGACAACCAAAAATGTCTCCAAACATTGCTAAATGTCCCAGGGGATTGGGGGGTGGAAGGAGAGAAGGAGTCAGGTTCCTTGTTAAGAACCATGGTTATAAAATACTACTCCTCTTATTAAATATAAAGACATCTCTAAGATGTTACCTTCACAGAAATTTTGTTTCCTGAAACCATATATGATGTCTTCCCTTTTTCAGCCATTATGATACTGAACTTTACCCTTCTATAGAGTACCTATCACTTTCCACCTTAAATTTAATTACTTGAATTCTTTCAGTAGATGAAAATGCCATGAGAATGAAACACTTCTATATTTCCCAATGTACCTGGTGATGTAGCTTTTGTAGGCTATAGTATATGCTCAATAAATATTTTTAAATGAATTAATAATGTAGTTTTTTCATATGCAGAACTGTCATTATATAGTCACTTTGTCTTTGCATTAAGTGAAGGGCTTTAGAGAAAGATGAATCTTAGAAGCTCTGACATGACAAATTTCTTTTTGTAATAGGGAACTGGAATAATACTTGCTCACTTGCTGGGATATGAGAGGCTTATGACCATGAGAAAAACAAAATTCATAAAAGCAAGTTACCCATGATCTCACAGTCCAAACATCAAGATCCAAAGCAAGATTTTGCTTTTTTTCTTAAGTGTTATTTTTTTAAGTTCCTAATTAATATAGAGATCCAAATGAAGCATTACAAAAATAAATTGAGGAGACCAAATGCATGACTTTGGTTGGTTAATACTTACCATAAAAATTTACCTTTAATAATGAAGCCTATAAAATTGTTTTCATCTTCAAAGTACTTTAAAACATTAATTAATTATTGCAAGACTCCTGTGCAATAAATAATTAAGTATTATTATCACTCTTTTTATTGATGGGAAAATGAAACAAAATTGTATAAGAACTCTCTCCAACTTGTTTAGGTCAGCTACAGTGTTAGAGATCTAATTTCTTTCAGTGAATCTTTTTTTCCCTATTCTAAAACCTGATTTAGAAATCATTTTTACAAAATATATTTTATGAAGTTTGGTAACAGAAACCTCAAATAATATCTATTATCAAAGATATAAATAATAAACTCTCCTCTTTCCACTAAATATTAAATCAAACTTCAATCTTTAGTATCCCAGTTCATGAACTATAAAACTTTAAAAAGTGGTAAGTAATTTCTAGAAATTACATTTCCATTCCTCCAGCATCATTATTAGCAAAGCAAGCGGATGAACATTTCTTCAAGAAAATATGTAATCTTTTAAAATTCTAGCTCAAAAAGAAATGAAGTTCAAAACACAGTTTGATGATATTCTAGGACTTACAAACATAGCACTTCCCTTAGTAAATAAAATGACCTGAAATTTACTATGTTCTGTCATATTTTGTAATATATTCAGAAGTGAACTGCTGGAAAAGTTTTACATATTTCTGTCAATTTCATGTTTGTAAATTTGCTATTTCTGATGAGTTATAGGGTCCGTTCACAGATTTAAGAAAACAAATTGATTGTCCCCTTAATTCCATACAGAGTATGGCTGTGTCTTTGTATTTGCACCACTTACTCATAATACAGATATTCAAAATGATGTCTGCAGCCGCACACTCAATATGAATGGATCTACATTACCTTGGGACTGTCAACCACTCCTGCGCCTCTTTTCCGAAGTGGTCACTTAAGTAGCACCCAATTTCTATAATCATAACTGCCTTCTTTTGAGTAGTTTTTACTTCTACATAATAGGTCAACCTGTAACAGTTTCACTTCTTAAGAAAATAAGAACTAATTCATCAGTTTTAAAATTGTATGCATCAGGGGGTGCCTGGCTAGCTCAGTTGGTAGAGCATGCGACCCTTGATCTCGGGGTTGTGATTCAAGCCCCATGTTGGGTGTAGATTTTACTTTAAAAAAATGCATTTAAAAAACTGTATCCATCAGTTGCATAATAGTTTAGTGTTACAATGTGCTTCTTCAGAAAGGAAGAAAGCAAAGAGAGAAGATGGTGAGAGGGACACTGAGATCAGTGCTTAACATTTCAAATAAAGGTTGTCCACTCAGTGTAAAGGAAAGCGAGGGAGAATAAGAGACATCATGGGGAAGCACTAGGAGTTTCTACAGTAGCAGGGAGGAGAGCTTTAGGAGCAAGCATTGTCAATGATGCTATTTCTTCACTAGTGGGATGGCTCATGACTATGACCTATCACGGAAGTCTTGAACTCTGTCAAGAGAGAGATAAAGTTAACTCCCACAAAAAGAGCCACTTCAAAAGCCTGCCTTGAAACAGCCTCTTAATACTATTTATACATTTTTAGGCATCTACATGCTTGCCACTACTATGACGTTAATCAGGATGTGTAGGCGAGTGAAATCAAGAGTGGAATGAGAAAATGCTCCTGAGATGATACAGAAAGAGCAAATGCTAACATTTCCCCTAAGTTCACACTGAAAATGCCAGTATAAAAATATCCATAGTCAGAAATATTTTGTTTGCTCCTTTGTTTTTGTACAGAAGTCATCTGAGTCTCCAGTGATTTGAATAAAAATTTGGCAAAGTGTGAGTTAAGAGGTGTACTTAAGTTAAATCTTCGATTAGGATACAGTTGTCTGTTAAAGTACAAATATGTTATTTTAGAGAAATGAAGGGGAAGAGGGAGGCTGGAAGGACAGAGAGACAAAAAATAAGGACAGAAAGAAAAACCTTAGAGAGTCTATAAGATGCAACCACTGACCATTTTTTGGTTTTACATTTTTAAAATTTTAATTGAAGTATAGTTGACATACAATATTAATATTAGTTTCAGGTGTAAACATAGTAATTCCACAATTATATACATTACAAAACATTCACCACAGGAAATGTAGTTACCATCTATGTCACCATACAGGAGTTATTACAATATTATCGACTCCATTCCCTATGCTGTACTTTACATCCCTATGTCTTATTTATTTTAAAACTGAAAGTTTGTACCTTCACCTATTTCCATTAACTATTTTTATATGTGTCATATCATTTCAGCCCCACAGCATGCCTGAAACAGATGTATTTATATACCAAATTTTATAAATAAAAAAATGTTTGAAGCTGTTAGATAAACTGCCCAAGGTTACTCAGTTAATATGAATGATTTTAAACCAGATCTTGTGTAAAGATCTTGATCTTGAATCTAGAAAAACAACCTTTTTGTACTTCACCTTTTACTCATTTATTCTAACGAACACTTAAAAATCTAATATCTTAGTGATAATATTCGAGCCAAAGAAAAAAGTAGTAAAGGATAAACCGTGGGGTAGGTGGAAGAGACCATTAAAGAAAAAAGGGCAAGAAAGAAGTTCTTGAAGTAAGTTGTGTCCTCTCTAAAAGCTTTTAAAAAATAAAGAAAACAGATCGGGAGTCTATAAAAGAATCTTGCAACCACCACATTTATAAAATGCAGCTTCATGGAAAGCAAAGACATTAAAATAAAGCAAAACAACCAATTTATGATCAAGTCATCAGTTAACAATAATTAACCAAAGTTCTTGGTCAGCACAACAGTCCAGCATGCAATATAAATTTATTAATTGGTTAGAATATGACATGATACTGTCCTTTCAGAAGACTAATAAAAATATGCTGAGAGAGATAGAGAAGAGAGAGAATCATAGAACTGATTTGTTTCTAGATAGCTCTGCCAAAATTCAGTGCAACGTCACTAATCTTACCATGCATTTATCACCCATAAGACAGTTTTCAATTCATTCAATGCCATTCATTTCTCAGCCAAAATGACCGTGGCAATTCATATTAATTTTTCAAATATTTCTTCAGGTACTTCTAATGGTTTATTAAATTCCAGGAACTACATATTCAATCTACTGTTTTTTTCTCTATTCTCAAAGTTTGTAATTCTACATGAACTACCAATTTCAACATGATTTATCCTTTATAACACCATGTTATTTACTGCCCATTGATTCCATTGCCCTCTAAATTTTCCAAGATGTTGTAGCCTATAGGAAGAACAGGTTTACCAAAATCGATTAAGTTTTTTTATGATCACATACTCTTTTTATTTCACCTTTCATAGAATCTCTGTATTTCATATAGAGATAAAAACCTAAAAGTAGAACCTAGGAAAAGTCTTCTTAGACGATGATTTTCCAAAGATATCGGTTCCTTAAACACCTAGAAAGTCAGAGAGGTTGTTTTTGTTACAGAAAGAAAGATAACAGGAAGCTCTAGATGTTTTTTATTTTCTTGATTAAAAAAATTATAATTTTGAGTAGATTGAGAATGACAAAAAAACAGAGGTTACATCTTCTATTTTTTTTTCTTTTGCTATCATGGAACTTTGATGCTTATCTGGAAAAATCAGAAATATGAAGTATCAAATCTAGTTTCAGTGTACCATTTTTTGTGTTAAATGTTGGTATTCCTTGATGTACTATTTAGGATTTGGACCAGCTGCATGAGACAGAAAACAAAAATTAATAGTGGCTTGAATAAAATAGTACTATAATTTTCTCTCCTGTAAAAGGATTCTGGAATAAGGCAGAGCTTTCAGAGACCAAGACTTCTTTCTTCCTACTCCAGCAACCCCGTATATGCTTCCCATCCCAAAGGTCAGCTCATGATTCAAAAAAGAAAGAAGAAAGATGAAGAGCATAATTCCTTTCTTAAAGAAGACCTCGTAGAAATCTCACATAACATTTCTACTTATATATCAATGGAAAGAAATTAGTGATTTCTTTTTTTTTTTTTTTACCTGGGCAGTAAATCAGTTTTGTTACAAAAGAGGAACAAATGGACAATAAGAGGCAATTAAAAGTCTATGCTGCAGGAGAATTTCCTCTTTCCAGTGTAGAATTTATAGTGCTAACTTCAGCTTTCATTCTCTCTCCCCCCAAGCCCCTGGCCTTTTTTTTTTTTTTTTTTTTTTTTGTCTGGCTTACCTCTTACATGGAGTTTTATCATCTGATCACTTTCACTAAAACCTTCATTTGGGTCTTTCCTCTAAATTTGTATTTGTGAAATGAATCAACACATATAAAATCTTACATGGCACCATCATCTTTTCATAAAAATAAAGTGCCTTCTCCAGAAATCCAAGTGTCAACACTTGCTACCTCACTTTTTTCCAACCAACACCTAAATAATTAGTCTTTTAATGTCTCCATGCCCTGAAAGAATTCACAAGAAGGATTCCCTACTCAAATTAAGAAGAATTAGAATAAGTAAGTAATACTGCTAAGATAAAGCTCTATGCATACTTTTTAGGCACTTAAAGGTGAATTACAACATGGATAAGTGTTTTCAGATGGGAAATACAAGGACAGTCTTTTTCATGCTATGAAATGTGTGGAGAAATAATAGCGATATTTGTTCTAGTCATTTGGGCAGAGATCACATTAAAGTCTTACAGAAGATGGGACAATAGGGGGAATGAGGAGAAATTTTACACAAACATAATAAGACTCCTTTGAAAAATAGCTTTAGAAAAATTAGGAGGCTTTTACTGTTAACTAAGACAAGAAGGACAAAGGAGAAGAAAGAAAAATGAAAAAAAGGTATTCAGAAGAGAAGGAAAAGCATGGACAAAGGATTTTTGTTTTGTTTTTTTAAGTAGTGCAAAAAAAAATGAGATATTACAAAAAGCACAAAATAATACAGACTTATCCTGTTCTACTTTCTTCCAATTTTCTCTGAAAAGAGAAAATGGTCATGAACACAGAAAAGAGACTGGGTTATCCCAGGTGTGAAACCGCTGGGAAGTGCAGGGACAGTGTCATCTAGGGAAAGAGACTGTTGCAAGTACAAAGGAGAAAATAACCCACCCTATTTGGAGACAGACCACACCCCACAAAAGAAGATTTGAGAAAAAAAAATTCTTCACAGTTCCATAGAAATAGAGCCAGCTGATACAGAACTTAAAAGGCCCGCACCTGTGTTTCCTCCCACCTGCCAGCCGGAGTCTCCAGCCCGAGTGTCCACCTTACAGAGAGCACCAGGCATAAAGCACCCTGTCACTAAGTGCTTGAGGAAATGCTCATGAATTTGAAGTGCTGTTCTAGAAAGGGGGACAAAAAGCTTTCTTTATGTCCAATGATGTTTTATAGTTGGGGACTTCAGTGCACTGTTAGGTTTATGTAATTGATTTTCATAACTCTGATGACAATCCTTCTTTTTCTTAGAAAGTATCTTTAAAATGTCCAAGGTCTTAACCCAGTAAAGAACAGAAATGGACCAGTAGAGGAGAAAAGGGATAATCAGAAAACAAATTAATTCAGCCAAATCTCCCTCAGTGATTAATGGAACGATAGATGTCCGTGCCAAATCACCCTCATATACATGGAATCGGGGTGTTGCTTTTCCAGGAGATGTTGCTGCTGATACAAATATATTAAAGAATCAAATTAGATATTCATAAAACAATCATTTTTGACCTGCTGAGAGTGATGTGTAGGTATGAAATAAAAACCACAGTTGGCAATTCTATTAAAAAAAAAAAAATCCCTATCAGTTCTATGTGATATGTTCCTTAAAAACCTAGAATGTCAGAGCTTGCTTATTTGACATAAAGGAAGATAACAGGGAGCTTTGTGAATTTTTTTTCCTTCCTGAAATAGATCATAATTTTGAGTGGCTTGAGAATGACAGAAAGCCATAGGCTACCTCTTCTATTGATTTGTTATGCTTTTGATATTAGGTACTTGTGATGACTACCTAGAAGGTGTCAGAAATATGCAATATCAAATCTGGTTACAGTGGGCCATGGAGTTAGGTTAAAGGAAGCACAAGATCTATAGAATTTAATCTTTAAAAATTTATCTTTAGAAGAACAATGTGGGGATAATATAAATCAGGAAAATATGAAGAAAAACATGATGGAATAGATATCAGTGTAGAGTACTTTGTTTAAAAAAAGGAAGAAGGAGCAAAACCTAGACCTACAAGGACCCCAGACACAGGTCTTCCACCGATTAAGCTCACAGAGAAGTCATAATCACCCACTGGAGACAGGACATTGCTGGCCAAACAGCAGGAG
Source organism: Phoca vitulina (assembly GCF_004348235.1). Lineage (NCBI taxonomy): Eukaryota > Metazoa > Chordata > Mammalia > Carnivora > Phocidae > Phoca > Phoca vitulina. The sequence continues at coordinate 34,634,067 of NW_022589712.1, forward strand.
GGAACTGAGGAAGAGAGTTAAGAGGGAAGAATTTCTCCCTGAGGAAACAGATCAGAACTTAAAAGAAGGATATTTTCACTGACTTATTCCTCTACAAAGGGAATTGAATAAGGACTTTCACTTTTAGCCCTACTTTGTATCTCTTCCCCACTGATTTTTTCTGAAACCACTACAATCTATTTCTGTATCTAGTGTTCTACTGACTCTGTTCTCAAAATTCAGCTCCCTACTGTAAAATATTTTTGTGAAATACTTGCAACAACAAAAAATTGCATCTATCAACCCTGCATAATTAATTTTGTATGACAATCTTGTTCTGCAAAAAATGTTCTTGGCCTTAGTTAGTACTTTTAACTATTATTCTATAACAGGATACAACTTCAGTCTCTATAATGTTTTTAATTTTTCAAAGCTGCTTCACTTATGTTCTTATGCTCTGTGAGATAAGATAAATATAACTTCTGGTTTTGAAGAGGCTGAAGAAAATAAAGCACCAAAAGGTTACATGGCTAAATCTTAGAACACATCTCATGGTTCCCAGCTCATTAAACAATATAGAAGTTAAATTCTCTGCCCTGTGTATATCCCAACCTTTACCCACCAGTACATTTCAACCACAATACTTAACCTAGTTTGTAATTAAATGTTAGTGAGATGTTTTAATTAATCTCTTGCCATCCAAAAATAATCTCCATATGTCTGTTTTGTTTACATCTTCACTCTCCATCCAAAAATAATCTCCATATGTCTGTTTTGTTTACATCTTCACTCTCCACAAAGCATAATAGATACTTGTTGCATGAATGGATGGATGATTTTCTTTTCATCAAATGGTATCTAATCTTTGTCCCTTCATCTAATTAGACTTCAACTGTATCACCTGCAGTTCCTTGTTACACTTAGATATGGCTGCATGGACACATCTATTTCTCTCTATTAGTCTGTATATTCTTAATATCTGCAGTCATCAAGAACTCAGTACAAGCCTCTCTCCTGTGGTAGTATCCAATAAATTGTTGAGAAAGTAAAGTTTTTCTCCATGTAGTCTAGGCAACTGTTAGAACAATTTTTAAAGTGCTATGATCACTTGTTAGGCCAATCGCATAGTAAACATTTGATGAATTTCAGGACATCAAATCCTACACTTACAACATTTTCCGAGTGAATAATTTTCTCTTAATCTAGAGCCATGATTCATATTATAGGCGTCATGACTGCTGTCTGTCAATCACAGGAGATCATAATCTTCCTTTAAAAAGGACCCTTCTTAAGCCAGTATCACAGAGCAAGTAAAGTAAAAAGTGAACAGAATGGACATTTGAACTCTGACATCTCTTGTCAGTATGTTGATATTGCCAGTAATTGCTCTTATTTGGGTACTGAATTCCCTAAAATAGGTGGAGATGTGTGTGTGTGTGTGTGTGTGTGTGTGTGAGTTCTACTTCCTGTTTTCACATGGACATCAAGTCCTTATGCTTGAATATGAAAAATGCCAATAAATACAAAAGTTTGACCTAACATTCCATACAAGTATAAGTTGCACTTGGTGGAACTAGAAAACTGAACATTTCTAAAAGATTTCCTCCACACCTCATACCTCAAAGGGAGAAGTGACATTTTCAGTTCCTGCTTCTCAATCAGGAATAAAGTTCTCCCAATTTAAGAAGGGAAAACAGCAGTAATTCAGAGACATTTTAAAGGTCAGTAATATATGACATAGAACTGAAGTCTGTGAAGAAAATCACTACTTTGAAAGGATAAAACTCTCCATTCAACCTTCAAATACACTAATTAAAATGATACCTTCCTAAAGAAAAAATGCTAAGTCAGATACTTCACAAAGTAACAGCCTAGTTTCACTGAAATTCAATTTCATATAACTAAGAGGTTCTTAAATGTCATTCAAACTCCTACACAAATGTATCAATAGTGACGTAAAAAGAGACCTTTCATTGATCTTATGATTCAAATCTGAATTTCCTTACACCCAGGCTGTATTTATTAAGGGTTAAACTTTGTCTTATGTATATGTCCGTTTTAAGGGTCAGTTGGGGGTCATCCACTTCCTTTATTTTCTCTACAAACTGCATTTATTTTTATACCTGAAAAATTGCTGTCTTCTTTATCCATCGCTAGTTCTTGATCACTTGCTTTTGATCTGTTTTCACTCTTAGTAGTCATAAAAATAAGAAAAATGCCTTAATAGTAAACTATTAAAGACTTAGTTTAAAACCTGCCTATAAATTGTTTCGATTTTTTTATTTCTCATTTATCACTTCCAGCTTCACTCTGATAATTAAAATTGGTTTTACTACAGACATAAAAATTGTTATAAATATGTCTAACATGAAAAGTAACCCCCCCTCCAATCTGCTTTAGCTCCTAAGGAAGTACAAAATGTACCCACCAGCCTAAACAAGACGCTCAAACTCAACCTCTGGGAACACAAGAGTGGATGTCTTACTTCAGGTTGCTATAACAAAATACCATGAGCTTATAAACAACAGAAATCTATTTCTTACAATTCTGGACACTGGAAGTCTAAGAAGAGGGTGCCAATATGGTTGGGTTCTGGTAAGAGCCCTCTCCTGGGTTACAGACTTACTGCTGTATCCTCACAAGGTAGAAAGCAGATAGGGAAGTGGGCTCTCTTTTGACTATTTTAAGGGCACTAATCTCACTTATAAGGGCTCTACCTTCATGACCTCTTCTAATTTTAATTACCTCCTAAGTCCCCAACCCCTAATACATCACTTTGAGGGGTAGGGTTTCAACATATGAAATTTGGGGAGACACAACATTCAGTCATAACATGAAATAATTGCTGTATTAGGTAGGACATTGAAAGGGATCAGAATATACCACCCCAAAATATGTTATTTGGCATAAGGATTATTTTGAGCTAAAGGTAATTGAGAAGTAGGAGATACAGGAAGAACATTCTGCCCTCCCCCTTTCTGCCTAAAGGCAGAGCATAAATTTCCTTTTGTAAAGGTGTCATAAGTTCCTATTTGTAGATATGCTCCCCTTTCCAGGAAGGGGAAAACAACTCTTATCTGCATATGAAACCATACTCAAACAATCCTTACCTACTATACACTTCCTAGTCATCTTCCCACAATGTACTGTTCTTGGTAGCCCCAAATCCTTTTTCCTTTGTCCAATCATTCTCTGCAATTTATCACTCCTTGTTAAAATGGTATAGATGGCCCAAATCGAACTGCCTTTTTACGTTTTCACTATTTTTCTGTGGGGCTGCACATACAGAAGATATTATATCAAGAAACACATGCCTTGTCTCCTGTTAATCTGCTTTTTGTCATTTTAATTCACAAGCCCCTGAAACTCTGATCCTAAGAGGGTAGAGGAAAAGTTTTTCCATCCCAGCAATGCTTTTTGGCTGCAAGAGAAAGAAAGCCAGTACAACAATAGACTTATTAGTAAAGACAATTGTTATGTTATATAGGAGTTCACAACTGTGGCGGGCATCAGTTAGTTGGTTAATTCAAGAATCCATTATACCACAAAGAACTTGGGTTCTTTCCATCTCTCCCATACTGCCATCATCAGAATGTAGACATAGGTCGTTAGGCTTGTCCTTTTAGGATAGCAAGATGTCTGCAGTAGCTTCAAACATTACATCCTCACACAACAATATCCAAAAAGATAGAGTGAAGAGCGGACATATTCTCTTCCTTATATCCTTAAATAAGAAGGGCTAAAACTGTCCCAGAAGCTGTCCAACTGATTTCCTTTCACATCTCACTTGCCAAAATTCTGTCACATGCCCCTGCCAGAATGAATCACTTGGCAGGGGTATGGAATTACCATAATTGGCTTGGACTAATCAAGCTTCACCCCTGGAGCTGGGGAGGAAGCCAAATTCTCCTGATGCTCAACACCCCTGGACAGAGCACAAACAAAACCAGTGCATGTCTACATGGAGACCACCAACCAATACTGTCCGTCACGGTTTCTAATACTACCTTTTTTGTTCTGCTCAAGCATTCTTTTCTCTCTTACTTTCATTATATACTTAAGTACTGACTTATTTTTCACAGCCCCAAGTTCGTAGCACCAGCTTAAAGAGTTCCCACTAGACCACTTTGTGGCATGTCTTATAAATAGGCTAACATTCAGTTCACAAAAGAAGCACTTACAAGCACATTAAGAAATGCAATTGTCCATTAACCTTCCTAATCTTGGAAGATCAGCCACATAATTCACTCAAGATACCCGGGGGGGCAGGAAGTAGCCACAACATCACTCAGTAGATTCTATTACTTTAGCTCTTCAGACTCAAAGATTGTGATGTTTGTGGTACCTTATAAACTCCTCAAGAGCAAAACTCTGATCTCCCACGGTGATATGTTATGAACAGTTAGTAAATATTTATTGGATAAATTAATAAATTAATGTTATCCTTTTTGTGATTCTGTTTTATATTCTGACTAGGTGAAGACTGCCTTTTGGAAGCTCATTAAATGTCCTTTATCTGTTTATGGTCTGACTCTCCTTCAACCCAGAGAATCTAAATTCACCCTACAGATATGACCACTGTACATTAGACTACACCATCCTATTTTACAATACTTCATAGATTTGTGGTATTGCTTGACATATTATGTTTGGAGATTATAAGGATAGCATTATTTCTCCTAACATCACAGGGTTTGAAGGACTCTGCTTCAGGATGCTCTCTAACATGTGCTGGTGTGGAAGGTCTTTCATGAGCTGGCTTTTGCCACACTCCAGGACCGTGTTTGTTTATTGACAATTTTGCCAGCATTCTGCCATTTAGTTTGCAATTCCTTTAGCATTCTCTACTTTACACCTCTTTGATTCATTTGTCTGTGCAGTTTCCTCAACCTGAAATGCCCTTTCCTACCTGGTCTACCTTTGGGACTTACCTTGAGATTCTAAAATGTTTAATATAAATACTCTTGAGTTACTTTATTCTTTAGTTCAAATGAAATATTAATGGCAAATAATACATCTCTTTCAAACTCCAATGAACAAATTTCTTGCCTACTGTTTTAGCACAAAATTTTGAAATTGCTCCACTACTTTGTGACAGTTGCCCCTTTCACAGCTAGTATTTTGTGCCACCATAACTGTTCCATTCACTAAGGATTTCCTATCATTCCCTAGAATGGAAACACCTCAGGAGCAGTAACCTTGCTCTGTCCACTGATGTATTTCAAGTTCCTAGAATAGTGCCTGGCTCATAAATAGGCACTCTGCCATTTTGTTGTTGTTGTTGTTGTTGTTGGGGTGAATGAATGTATTTATAGCTTCTATATCCATGCACATCTAGTTGAAAAGTCCTTGCAGGTTTTTTTCTTATCATCTTCTCTCATCCTTTTTCTTCTTTTTCTTCCTCATATTAAATCTTTTATGTACTTATATATACTATGTTTTTTAAAAAAACACCAGCTTCATCTTTTTTCACTTCCCAATCTGTTTTATACACCACAATTTATACTTTCAAAAATATTTAAAGTTCCCATTCTACCAATATGTCTTAATTGGAAACCAAAGTCTTCTGTAATTTGGCCCAATTTAATTCAGCTCTAATTCGACTTGGCTGCCTACTCATCATTTCTGAACAAATTTACTTTACACTTTCCTGCCTTATATCATCCATTGACCTCTCATAGAATGCTCCCTTTTCCTCTGTATGTGTCCCTACCCACGGGCATCTTACACTACTTTTAGGTCCTGCATTTATCTTACTTCCTCTAGGAGGTCATCCCTGATTATTCCAACAGCTCCCCAAACAATGAGAGCAATTACAATTTTAAAGCTGAGGAAAAACTAAAGGAATGTAGGAATCCTTTCTACAGAGAACAATGCATATCCACATCTGCCCAATATCCTAAAGAGTCAAAAATGCCTTTAGTCTTCTGTGCGATTCACAAACTAGCTTATATCTTCATGGTATCAACCGTTTTTCTCTCCAACTAAATTATAAATCCTTGGAAGGCATAGATCATGTTGTGAACATGTGTATGTTTCCATATAAGTGCCACAATGTCTTGATTAGAGCTTAAATTTTTTTTAAAAAAATCAAAAATCTGTAGCTATTGAAGTCCTTCTTATAAAAAATTTTCAACAAGATTATTAACAACTAAACTTGTACATTTTTCTACTCGTGCTACCTACTGCAAAATTACTTATACATGTGTTCACAAATATACTTTTAAGAATCTCCAAATGATATTTAATTCCATTCCAATTTGGGAAATTCCAAAAACTTAAATATAATTTTTATAACACTTTGATTACATAGGAAGAAAAAAAATGAAACAATACTCTGGAGAATTCTGTGCCTTAAGTTGTCCCATATCTTCACTTTGCCTTATCCTTTCTTCTCCAAAATCAGCCATATGTGTGTGTATGTGTGTGTGTGTGCACGTCCTCAGTATGAAAACAAATGGATACATCTCTGAAGTCAAAATTGTAGTCGAATGCTTACATGCCAAAGTACAAAAATGTGATGGGGGCTAGAGAAGGAAATCAGAAAGAGAGAAAGGATCTCCAGGAAGGAGAAAAATAATTTCATGTCTTTAAAAGTTTCATAGTAACATGTAAAGAAAATATATTTTTAAATCCCTAAATGGATTTATTTTATGTTATGAAATACTCCTCTCTAAAAGAAACTAAAATCTTTTCTCTACTATAACTTGTTTCTACAATCTTGTCTTTGCTATTAAAAATATGAAATATTGTAGCTTTTTAATATACAGCATCCAATTTGTAGAGAATTCATAGAATCAAAGATAAAGCAAATTTCAAAGGAATAGGTAACAATATTAGGTTTCTTCTGCAAGAATATACTTGTTTCACTCAGATTCTCCAGAGGAAATAAACACATTTAGAATATACAAAGAACCATTCAGCATTTTGTTAAAAGTATAAATAATCCACTAGGGGGAAACGTGGGGAGAAAAGCCTAAGAGCAATATGTGACTCTGGAATACAAAATTAGTTTGGACAAATTATTTGAAAATATACTGTAAAAAATAACTTTGCTCTCCATAGACTGAACAAAATGACATAGAGAGAAATTCACATTTTTGTCATCCAATAGAACTCTTCCCTTAGAATAACAGAATATATGAACTAACCTTTCAACAGGACAATTAATCATTTCTTAATCTGCAACATTCTCCAACTTCAACAAAATATCTTCACATTTTTAGGACTCTCCAAATGGATATATCATGGACTCAAATATAGAATGAGACTTTCAAATGTCAAAAAGTCCCAGGTGCTACCCACAAAAACCGTACAAATCACAAGAGTCAGCTATTCATTAATGGGCCAAACATGTGTATCAGCCACTGAAACAGCTTTAAAATCCTTTTAGCTGTTCTGTTTGGCCTGTTTGTCTAATCTATGGACCAGTGTGGACTGTGTGATATGGTATTTTTATCAGAAGCCCCAAAGTTTCTACACCTGAAGATTAGTAAGTCTCCCGGAAAGAGAAGTTCGGTCCAAATTTTGCTAACTCAAGAGTGGATTGGGGGTCACAACAATTCTTGTATCTCCAAATAAGAATTTGAAATCTTAGATTCTTTTAATATTTATATGCCTGAGCTTACAATATATCCAGGCTAATTTGGCATGCCTGGGCGAGAACTGGATTGACCTCATAAAACTAGAGGAAATAAATTCTAGATCCATTCCCTCCCTTACGTACCGCAAGCCACACTTCTAATCCAAGCCCCAATTACCCAGCATTTGCTTTTGTTTGTAATGGTAGTATTTATAGTTTCTGTTATGAACTATTTATGCATATAGCCTTTAATTTTTTAAATATATTTAACAATGATTTACTATCGGCCAGGCATTATTCTAAGCACTTTATAAATATTATTTCAATTGATACTTATAATTCTATGGGGTGTGTACCATTATTTTCTTCAGGTTAAAGATAAGAATACTGGCACACAAAGAAGTTGAATAATTTGCCCAAAGTCACATAATTTATAAGCAGTAAAGCTGAGGTTTGAATCCAGGCAGTCTGACTTCAAAGTCCATCACAACCAATCAATTGATTTTTTTTTTAAGATTTACTTATTTATTTGAAAGAGAGAGAGCACAAGCAGGAGGGGCAGAGGGAGGGAGAGAATCTCAAGCCCCACACTCAGCTCCATCTCACAACACTAAGATCATGACCTGAACTGAAACAAAAAGTAGGACACTTAACTGACTTCACCACCCAGGCACCCCTAGTTAGTCAATTTAAATTAATGTTCTTGACAAGGGCCCACCCTATTCAGTCAACTCCACCATGGTCCAGCTATTGCTCACTGATGAAGACAAAAAGATTTTGTTTCTAAAATGAATTTGTTTTCTTTGAAGACCCAAGTCACTAATTATGCCTTCCTTATTTTGACCATCCATGCTCTTTTTCTTCACCATGCATTTTCTCGCATAAGGATCTGCTAAAAGTCCATGTAAAACTGTGATTGGTTTGTAATTTCCTTACCTGAGTCATGGTCTAATAGATCCTCCCTCTGCTAGCTGGAACATGACCTCTTGCCTGCTAGACCTACAGAGCAGGTCTATTTTGGACTTGGTCCTAAATAGCCAATTTTGCCCTGATTTAGTCCTTGCCCACTTACGATACTGTCCCTGCAAAAGTATGGCTCTTTCCTTCTTCAAATATTGCTCAAGGCTAATCTTAACAGTACTTTTAATCTAAGAAATATTTGCTTTTGTTTGCATGGCAATATATTCGTCATTACATTAATACATTTTATATTCAGTAAGCTCTCAATAAATACATGTGGGTGGAAAAGAAGAAAGGAGGAAATGACAGATGTGAGGAGAGGCAGAGAGCAAAGAGAGGAAAAAAAGACACCGAAAGAGTTACCCATATAAGGTATTATCTAACAGGATAATCTTACAGCAAATGTCTACTGCTCTTAAATTTTTACCTAAATTTTGACCCCCCAAATGACAATTATAACAATTAACTCTTTAATTATATCTATAGCCTCATAGACAAAATAATGTAAACTAGGATAATACATGCACCACCACTACCATCCATGAAAACTTTCATCTAATAACTTTGAATTCCATTTTAAAACCCAATCTTTTAAGTAATGATTTATTTTTTATCATTTCTAGAAACGTTACTCCAGGGGGAAAATGAGACCCAAAAAGATAAATGTTAGCAATTAAACTAGAATCTTCTATCTTATGCTAGATGGTGCATTTATAAAGCCACATAGAAAAATACGAATCATCTTTATGACAATTGTTACAAGAATCATTAGTGCTAGTCTCACATTAAGTAAGGAAATAAATTGCTTTGCTAAAAATTTAATCCAACTATTCCTTTACATATTTGCTAAAGTGAACAACATTTTACATGCTAGAAGGGCAGCTAAGGATCTTAAACTTCTTGCAGCAAACAATTAATATGCTTTCCTATTATGAAACATCTATGTGTTGACAGTATAATTAGACCGGATAGAGTGTAGAGGCTTGTTTCATTGTCTTGATTGATCTGACCTGTCAAATCAAGTCAAAACCATCAAATCAGTCTTGACATGGACAAACAATCATACACATGTGAATCCCATTTCATAACCCACTACAGTAGAGATTTTGAGCAGTGTAAATAAGAGAAAACTAAAAAATAAAGACATTGTAATAGCAATAATACTAATTATAACAGGAGTCCCTACATCCAAACCCCATGACATCTTGTCTTTTCAAGTTTCAATTATAGAAGAATTAAATTATCTTTTGATATGTTCCTTATTCACATACTTTTTCCTTTTTTCTACAGCCAGCTGCTCGTTGGATATTTAGCTAATAATTTACATTATGTCTGCTTTTGAAGAACAGTCAAGTAAAAGAGACCAAACACAAACCAATTGGTTGTGCCCTTGGGTATGTGCAAAATGTTGATAAAGGAAACACATATTTACATTAAAAATAGTTTTTTGGGTTATAATGGAGTTAATTCATCAACCTGATGAACCTCTCTAGCAACATGTAAAATAGTAACTTGGACATATGAAAACGTTCCTAAAACTTGTAAAAAAAAAAAATGTAAAGATATACAAAAATTCATCATAGGATGATAAATTTTAAAAAATTAGCTGTGCACAGTAATCTTTAATCTTCATACATTTTATTATCATTTAGCAGTAAAACCAATGTTTGTATAGGACACAGATAAGAGAGAAATAGCAACTTTCTTCCTAGAAAAACCCATGGTTTTATTTCCTGCTGGAAAAAAAATCTCACATCACTACCATTTCTGTATAATTGGCTCTTCTACCAGTCTGTTCCTGTTTAGTACAACCTCCACACCATCACTTTATAATCTATTTACAAAAATCTATTAATTTATGTCAGTCCTCTGCTTTAAAATATTGGCTAGCTCTCCACGCCTACAGAATAATTCCTTATCGTGGCAATAATATCCTTAATTTGACCTTAGATGAATTCTATGCCCTTTATTCTACTTTTCGACTGTCTTGTTCCCTTACCCAATTCCATGGGCTTCAACTTCCCAGCCTTCTCTTAATTTGCTATATTATTTCATACTTTTTTTTTTTCTGTTGGAATGTTCTACATTGCCTGGTAAACTCTTATGCATCCCACAAAGTCTAGTATAAATGTTACTTCCTCTGTGAAATCATTATCTACCATTCAAAGAAGAGTTAGTTGCTTCCTCCTGTTTTCAAAAGAGACATTTATTCATAATTATTGTGCCATGCAAGTTGGGTCATGGATATTTGTACAGAAGAAGTCCTGTGGTATACTGACAATAGCTAGCCATGCAGAGTCAGCCTCGTTAGTTCACAGGCTTTCCACACCAGCTGATGTAGGTGAAGTGCCCAGCCCATTATATGCGTTTTATTAAATGGATAAATGATTTATAAAACTTTCTATTTTGAGGTAATAACCTAAGAAGATACTTCAAATATTAAAAATATTTTACTTTTAAATGAAATGGAAAAGAGAATGCACAAGAGTGGTTATATGAGGCTTGGTTTATTTACATGTTCAAAGTTAATCTCTATGAAGTAGGGATTCTATATCCCATATGTTGACTATAATGCCACGGAAATTAAAAGTAAAACATGTCATCCCTAATGACTTTAAAATAGTTTATTTTTTTAGTGCTAATCATGAGTCTTTCATTGGCAATCCCAAGTCTTTTTTAAAAATACTTTTGTTCAGATTTTACATTTTTAATTTTCTATCTCATCTTTTTCAAGGCCTATGATTTTGAATAAAAGGCAGGATAAGCTATAAAGCTAATAAAATATGTTCATAGCTGGAGAAACCCCCACAGGTGACACATTAAAATGAGTAATAAAAGGAGTATAAAAAGAGGGATAAAACAGAGGATATGAAAACCAATACCCACCTTCCCCTCCACTAGTGATGAATAAATCACTAAACCTAAAATAAGCCTAAGATAAGAAAATCTAAAAAAAAAAAAAAAAAACTATGTCCCTGAAATAAGTGGATTGAGGGGTTACATGCAGACATTGCTACTAATTTAAATATTCAACACTTTGGTTTCACAGATCCAGATTGTAATATAATCTTTATGCAAATTCTTTGAATGTGTATTTCCTGAACAATTTGGAAGTTTCTACTATAGAGAAAGGGAGTTGAGGGTGCAAATCTAACTTGCCTATGCACAACAAATACAGTATTTTTCCTATAAATTATATTTGGATTGGGGCCACATTATTAAAGCAACATCACTTGAAATAAATACCAGAAAGCAGATTTTGTGTTTTGCAATAATTTTACAGTGACTGAAAAGCTACAGAGATTGGATCATAATCACTGAGACCCTGATAGAGCAGATGGATTCATTATCTAAGCACACAAGCTAGACCAGCAGAACCCAAGAATCTTTCTGCCCATGGCTGTTTTCAGGTCCTTGTTAAGTAGGTAAACTTTCTGTATGATTCCCAATAAAATGTCCTCACAGACAGCATTGTAAACGGGGACAGAGCAGAGGTATACTTATGTCTGTATATTCTCTATATACAACATTTCAAATTTATGCCTTGCAAATTATTTAGAAAAAAACCTGTATTATAATTCCAGATGGCTACTTAATTTTATCATGAAATTTATTTCAAAATCTTCAAACATTTTACCACTGATAAACTATATTGGCAAAGATATATGTGATTGATTAAAATTGATGTTTATAGCAGGTGGCCAAATTACACAAATCTGCTTTGCTGTGAAGCTGTATTAAAAACACCACTAGTAAAACTAATCTGCCATTTTAAGGAAACCGTTCAAGCCAATCCACTAGCAGTTGCTTTTTTAAAAATTTTGACCATGCCCTACCAATATGCTAATACCCATCTGGGACACAATCCATTAAAATAATCCAAAGATGCCAAATGCAATGATGACCAGATTCTTTCATTTGTTCCCCCCAAAAAGGCTGAAAACACTCTGAAAGCTTTCTTTTCCTTACCTATTTTTAGTCCTGTATTATGTTGGGAACTTGTAAGCAAAATGTCATGCTGATCTCAGAAACTTCCAAGTCCTCTTAATACTAGTATCTGTTATATACTTGTGTAATACTGGTGAATGTTTCCCCATATGCCATTTGCCACTCTAGGTTTCAGAACCCAACACTATTTACAAAGACTGTATCTAGGAGGTAACCCAATTATGTAGACGATAATGGTCAGAAAATAATTGACTCACATTGCCCATCTCATGTTTAGTAACAGTGTTGATGGATATAGGACCAGAGATCAAAATACGTCATTTATATCTGGCGAGTAATAGGCTAATATCAGCTTTGTATGAGCACAACCAAGTGGACCATTTTGTTAGAGCTCATTAATAAAAATAAAATCTTAATAAAACAAATCAAAGCAAACAAAATAAATCAGTTTGTATTTTAAAAGTCATAGATCTAACTTCAAGGAAATACTCATAAAATTTGAATTTCTATCAGAAACTCTAATGAGCTAATATTTTTTGAAAGTTTTCAAAATTTCATCTCATGGAGTTTTTAAAAACCTAATTAACAGTATGTGTACATGTGTATAACATTAACATGTATGTTAGTGTATATATGTGTTAGTGTATACATATATGTTAGTGTATATATGTTAGTGTGTGTATACATATATATGTACATATATACGGCATTTTGGTTTTATCATTCTAGCAGCACTTGATATTGTCACAGCTCTTGCTGGTATAATTTAAAGGCTTTTAATGTCACAGAAAAAAACATGTTATTAGGCCTGAGAAAGATGGATTGGTTATAGTTCATAGGATACTGAACCACCAAATTTATATCCAAGTACAAGATGTTTTGAAGTTTCTTTATCATTTATTTTACTAACTCCCTCCAAAGCTTGTGGGCAAACTTCACATAAATTTAAATATGTACAATGTTGGGGACGATTTTCTCTGAAAAGTTGTGTCTGTTCCCGTCCATCTTACCTGTAACTTTGCTCAGTCTATCAAAAGAACGCTAACATTTCTGATCACAAAGAGGGAAACACTTTATACTCATGGTATCTCCCCGGTATCTACACGATGAAGACTCAAATCCTCCATTAGGTATTCAAGGCTCTTTTTCATTCATTCATTCAACATTTATTGAGTGAATATAATTGCATCTGTCACTACGCAGACTATAATATGCCCAGTTTTGTGAGTCCAACTTTATTTTACACTTGGTTCATAAACGCATACACACATAGCATTCAGATGGACTGATCTGTCCACTCTGCCTTCAGATACACTCGTTCATTCCCATTATTGTTGTTTTCCACATGCTATTTCAGGCAACAGACCCTGAGCCAAAGCACAGACTCAGAGGCCTCATCTTCAAGAAGACTACAAGCTTCTAAGGTCAGAGACTGTCTTTGTTAAACTCTTAAAATCACCCTCTCAACAGTTCTCGTTATTTCTCAATAATTACTCATTGCAGGAAGAAATATGTATAATATACAGGATTATAAAAAATTAATATGTTGCATGTGTGTCTTTAAATAAGTTCTACATAATAAACCATAGCACTACTACAGAAAAAATGTTTTGAGGGTTTTATACAGTATAATATCCCTTTTAAATCTAATTAAAATAACTGCTCTGCAAATTGCTAAATCCATAGATTCTCACTGTCAGTGTTACTGAGATTATTGTTCAATGAAAAGAATAAAATATCATTTCAGGCACATTCTTTTAATTCTGAATTTGCTTAATGCTATGGGTGTGTAATCCAGTGTCTCTAGTTCTAAACCAAATCATGTTTCTATGCTCCTAAAAGTCAAATTGCTCTGATATCCCAGTATGATGAGTAACACCTATTAGTTTGGGGAGAGTAAACCTGCATTTGTATTAGTTCTCTTAAACATTCAGTATTCTCATTGGCAAATGACCAAGAGATCAGCTTAGCTAGATACAGAATATCACACTTTGAAACTCAGGACAGCCAGCAGGATGTTGGGATGACCATTATTCTTCTGAAGCAAGTCACCTTTTCACATCACTTAGCCCAGCCTTACAAGGCACACACTGGCCAGCACTCCTGGACTATTTCTCAACCTGTTAGCTTGTGTCCAATTGCAGTGCATCAGAGAAAAGTAGAATAAGCCAAGAGAATGGTACCCCTTAAAGTAGAAACCAGGAGAGATTAAGTGGATTGTAGGAATGAAGCAAAAGATTTAAACTGAAACTCTTTAAATGACACTTTTATTTCTTTTCCTTTTTCTTTTATTTAAAGAGTAATCCATGATAGTTATGGAACGGGGCATGAGGGAGGAAAAAGGACGGGTCTGCCTCTTTCTTGGCCCTTTCTTCCAACGACTGTTACAGGTGCTTACTTAATGCAGAGAGCCCCTATGGCAACCTTACTCAATGTTATATAGCTCTTTATGACAAAGCATCTTACCTCAGTCAACTGCAAGACTTAAAACTTGATATCAGAGGAGGAGGGAAAGATGGCGGAGGAGTAGGGGACCCTATTTCAACTGGTCCCGGAATTGAGCTGGATATCTACCAGACCACTCTGAGCACCCATGAAACCAGCCTGAGATGTAAGAAGATCTGGATCTCTACAAACAGAATATCGCAGGCGGTTGGTTTTGAGGTACGAAGCGGGGAGCAGTGATTCCGTGGGCAGATATCGGAGGATAAATGGCAGTGGGAGGGTGCCTGGCCGTGGGGATACTACACTGCCAGTGAGTGACAGCCTCGTGCGCTGGGGATGGTGCACAGACTCACAGACCGGTAGCATCGGGCAAAGGACTTTAGGGCAGCCCCTGGGTCGGAAACCCGGAGAGGCAGGGTCGCGCCTGCGAACTGGGAGCGGCTGGTGGTTTTAGAAGCACAAAGGGCAGAGACGTGCCCCGACCTGGAGGCAGGACTGGGGGCGCTTTGGAGGGGCGCAGAACCCAGGACGCTGCAGTTTATAGCAGCACGGACAGAAACGGACATGGTGTGGCCTGGAGAGCTCACTGAAGAACAGACTGCGGTCTCTCTGCCCTGAAGCAGAGGGTTGGAAACGGTCTCTTCTGCTCCGACTCACGGAAGAGAAATGGAAAGCCGCCAGGGAAAGGCGCCAGAGAACAAAAGGCCCAAAGACTGATTCCCACTGAGCCCATCCCCCGCCACAGGGGGGCAGGGCAACTCCGCCCAAACAGGGTTGCCTGAGTAACAGCGCAGCAGGCCCCTCCCGCAGAAGACAGGCTGGGAAAACAAGAGGCCAGCAACCCTAAGGTCCCAAGAAAACAGGTGCATCTTGCTTGGGTTCTGGTCAATAATTTGGACTCTATACATTCCCTCAAACACCCATCAACAGAATGACTAGGAGGAGGAGCCCCCAAAATAGAAAAGACTCAGAGATTATGACTTATGCTGCAGATTTACAAATGGATGCAAATATAACCAAGATGTTGGAGATGGAATTCAGGCTAGCAATTGTGAAGACAATGGTTAGAATGGAGAAATCAATTAATGGCAACATAGAGTCTCTAAGGGCAGAAATAAAAGGGGAATTGGCAGAACTTAAAAATGCTATCAATGGGATCCAATCCAATCTAGATAATCTAACAGCTAGGGTAACTGAGGCAGAAGAGCGAATAAGCGACCTGGAAGACAATATAATAGATAAAGGGAAAAGAGGAGGCCAGGGAAAAACAACTCAGAATCCATGAAAATAGAATCAGAGAAATAAGTGACACCATGAAGCATTCCAATGTCAGAATAATTGGAATCCCGGAGGGAGTGGAGAGAGAGAGAGGACTAGAAGATGTATTTGAGCAAATCGTAGCTGAGAACTTCCCTAATCTGGGGAATGAAACAAACATTCGAGTCCTAGAGGCAGAGAGGACCCCTCCCAAGATCAAGGAAAACAGGCCAACACCCCGGCATGTAATCTTGCAAATCTTAGAACCAAGGAAACCATCTTAAGGGCAGTTAGGGGGAAGAGATTCCTTACATACAGAGGGAGGAACATCAGAATAACGTCAGACCTCTCCACAGAGACCTGGCAAGCCAGAAAGGCCTGGCAAGACATATTCAGGATACTAAATGAGAAGAACATGCAGCCAAGAATACTTTATCTGGCAAGGCTGTCATTTAGAACGGATGGAGAGATGCAGAACTTCCACGACAGGCAGAAACTGAAAGAATATGTGACCACTAAGCCGGCCCTGCAAGAAATATTAAGGGGGGTTCTATAAAAGGAGAAAGACCCCAAGAGTGATCTACAACAGAAATTTACAGGGACAATCTATAAAAACAATGTCTTCACAGGCAACATGATGACAATTAATTCATATCTTTCAATAATCACTCTCAACGTGAATGGCCTAAACGCTCCCATAAAACGGCACAGGGTTGCAGATTGGATAAAAAGACAGGACCCATCCATATGCTGTCTACAAGAGACTCATTTGGAACCTAAAGATACATCCAGACTGAAAGTGAAGGGATGGAGATCCATCTTCCATGCCAGCGGACCTCAAAAGAAAGCTGGGGTAGCAATTCTTATATCAGACAAATTAGATTTTAAACTAAAGTCTGTAATTAGAGACACAGAAGGACACTATATCATTCTTAAAGGGTCTATCCAACAAGAAGATCTAACAATTGTAAATATCTATGCCCCCAACATGGGAGCAGCCATCTACATAAGCCAACTGTTAACCAAAATAAAGAGTCATATTGATAACAATACGTTGATTGTAGGAGACCTCAATACTCCACTCTCAGCAATGGACAGATCATCTAAGCAGAAAATCAACAAGGAAACAAGAGCTTTGAATGATACATTGGACTGGATGGACCTCATAGATATTTACAGAACATTCCACCCTAAAACAACAGAATACTCATTCTCGAGCGCACATGGAACTTTCTCCAGAATAGACCATATACTGGGTAACAAATCAGGTCTCAACCGATACCAAAAGATTGAGATTATTCCCTGAATATTCTCAGACTACAATGCTCTAAAACTGGAACTCAATCACAAGAAAAAATTTGGCAGAAATTCAAACACTTGGAAGCTAAAGACCACTCTGCTCATGAATGTTTGGGTCAACCAGGAAATCAAAGAACTTAAACAATTCATGGAAATCAATGAGAACGAAAACACATCAGTCCAAAACCTATGGGATACTGCAAAGGCGGTCCTAAGGGGGAAATACATAGCCATCCAAGCCTCACTCAAAAAAATAGAAAAATCCCGAATTCACCAACTCTACACCTTAAAGAACTAGAGAAAAAGCAAAAAACGTTGCCTAAGCCATGTATTAGGAGAGAAATAATTAAAATTAGAGCAGAAATCAATGAATTAGAAACCAGAAACACAGTAGATCAGATCAACGAAACTAGAAGTTGGTTCTTTGATAGAATTAATAAGATCGATAAACCACTGGCCAGACTTATCCAAAAGAAAAAAGAAAGGACCCAAATTAATAAAATTATGAATGAAAGGGGAGAGATCACGACTAAGACCAAGGAAATAGAAACAATTATTAGAAATTATTATCAACAACTATATGCCAATAAACTGAGCAATCTGGATGAAATGGAGGCCTTCCTGGAAACATATAAGTTGCCAAGCCTGAAACAGGAAGAAATTGACAACTTGAATAGGCCAATAACCAGTAACGAGATTGAAGCAGTGATCAAAAACCTCCCAAAAAACAAGAGTCCAGGGCCTGATGGATTCCCTGGGGAATTCTACCAAACATTCAAAGAAGAAATAATACCTATTCTACTGAAGCTGTTTCAAAAAATAGAAACAGAAGGAAAACTTCCAAACTCATTCTATGAGGCCAGCATTACCTTAATCCCAAACCAGGCAAAGACCCCATCAAAAAGGAGAATTTCAGACTGATATCCCTGATGAACATGGATTCCAAAATCCTCAACAAAATCCTAGCTAATAGGATCCAACAATACATTAAAAGGATCATCCACCACGACCAAGTGGGATTTATCCCCGGGATGCAAGGGTGGTTCAACATTCACAAATCAATCAATGTGATAGAACACATTAATAAGAGGAGGGAGAAGAACCATATGGTCCTCTCAACTGATGCAGAAAAAGCATTTGACAAAATACAACATCCTTTCCTGATTAAAACTCTTCAGAGTATAGGGATAGAGGGAACATTCCTCAAGTTCATAAAATCCATCTATGAAAAACCCACAGCAAATATCATCCTCAATGGGGAAAAGCTGAGAGCCTTTCCCTTAAGATCAGGCACACGTCAAGGATGCCCACTCTCGCCACTATTGTTCAACATAGTACTAGAAGTCCTAGCAACAGCAATCAGACAACAAAAAGAAATAAAAGGTATTCAAATAGGCAAAGAAGAAGTCAAACTCTCTCTTTTCGCAGACGACATGATACTTTATGTGGAAAACCCAAAAGACTCCACCCCCAAATTACTAGAACTCATCCAGCAATTCAGTAATGTGGCAGGATACAAAATCAATGCACAGAAATCAGTTGCTTTCTTATACACTAACAACACAACTGTAGAAAGAGAAATTAGAGAAACGATTCCATTTACAATAGCACCAAAGACCATAAGATACCTCGGAATAAACCTAACCAAAGAGGTAAAGGATCTATACTCTAGGAACTACAAAACACTCATGAAAGAAATTGAAGAAGACACAAAAAGATGGAAAAATATTCCATGCTCATGGATCAGAAGAATAAACATTGTTAAAATGTCTATGCGACCCAGAGCAATCTATACTTTCAATGCCATCCCAATCAAAATTCCAATGACATTTTTCAAAGTGCTGGAACAAACAATCCTAAAATTTGTATGAAATCAGAAAAGACCCCGAAGCGCCAAGGAAATGTTGAAAAAGAAAAACAAAGCTGGGGGCATCACGTTGCCCGATTTCAAGCTATATTACAAAGCTGTGATTGCCAAGACAGCATGGTACTGGCACAAAAACAGATATATAGACCAATGGAACAGAATAGAGAACCCAGATATGGACCCTCAATTCTATGGTCAAATAATCTTTGACAAAGCAGAAAAAAACATGCAATGGAAAAAAGACAGTCTCTTCAATAAATGGTGCTGGGAAAATTGGACAGCCACATGCAGAAGAATGAAACTCGACCATTCTCTAACACCATTCACAAAGATAAACTCAAAGTGGATGAAAGACCTCAATGTGAGAAGGAATCCATCAAAATCCTAGAGGAGAACATAGGCAGTAACCTCTTTGACATCGCCCACAGCAACTTCTTTCAAGATACATCTCCAAAAGCTAGTGAAACAAAAGCAAAAATGAACTTTTGGGACTTCATCAAGATAAAAAGCTTCTGCACAGCAAAAGAAACAGTCAACAAAACAAAGAGGCAACCCACGGAATGGGAGAAGATATTTGCAAATGACACTACAGATAAAGAGCTGGTACCCAAGATCTATAAAGAACTTCTCAAACTCAACACCCAAAAAACAAATAATCAAGTCAAAAAGTGGGCAGAAGAGATGAACAGACACTTCTCTGAAGAAGACATACAAATGGCTAACAGACACATGAGAAAATGTTCATCATCATTAGCCATCAGGGAAATCCAAATCAAAACCACATTGAGATACCACCTTACACCAGTTAGAATGGCAAAAATGGACATGGAAAGAAACAAGAAATGTTGGAGAGGTTGTGGAGAAAGGGGAACCCTCTTACACTGTTGGTGGGAATGCAAGTTGGTACAGCCACTTTGGAAAACAGTGTGGAAGTTCCTCAAAAATTTAAAAATAGAGCTACCCTATGACCCAGCAATTGCACTACTGGGTATTTACCCCAAAGACACAGATGTAGTGAAAAGAATCACCATATGCACCCCAATGTTCATAGCAGCAATGTCCGCAATAGCCAAACTGTGGAAAGAGCCGAGATGCCCTTCAACAGATGAATGGATAAAGAAGATGTGGTCCATATATACAATGGAATATTACTCAGCCATCAGAAAGGATGAATACCCAACTTTTACATCAACATGGATGGAACTGGAGGAGATTATGCTAAGTGAAATAAGTCAAGCAGAGAAAGTCAATTATCATATGGTTTCACTTATTTGTGGAATATACGGAATAGCATGGAGGACATTAGAAGGACGGGAAAAATTGGGGGGGGGGAGTTGGAGGGAGAGATGAACCATGAGAGACTATGGACTCTGAGAAACAAACAGGGTTTTAGAGGGGAAGGGGGAGGGGGGATTGGTTAGCCCAGTGATGGGTATTAAGGAGGGCATGTACTGCATGGAGCACTGGGTGTTATATGAAAACAATGGATCGTGGATCACCACATCAAAAACCAATGATGTACTGTATGGTGACTAACATAACATAATAAAATTAAAAAAAAAAAAAACTTGATATCATATATGCCCCAGAGGAAATGTGGAGTAGGTATCACTAGCTTCCTATGTGGGTTGGAGGAAAATAGGTACTGTTGTAAAAAATACTCATACAATTTTAGTGGAACTCTCCTCACATTTCAGTAGGACATTCTGTCTTTCCAGATCTCTGCCAAAAACTAATTTACATTGTTAGAAGTCATGATGATAGAGAAGTGGGTAGACAGTGGCTGAATAGAGAGTTTGGGGGTGTTGGTCATGTTGCATATCTTGATTTGGGTGTTTGTTACACTGGCATATTCACTCTGTGAGAATTCATCAAGCTCTCCACTTATAATTTGGGCAACTTTTAATTTACATAATATATATGCGTGTTTTCTAAAAATAATAAGATAAAATCTGCTGCTAGTTAAAAACCCAACACTTTCCCTACCATCACATGACTCAGAGCCTTCTTAACTTGTCATTCTATCTGCTGGTATAGAAATGGCCATCAGTCTTGAGAAGAAGAAAAAAAAAGATAACAACTTGAAAATTAATAAGGAAAATGAGGCTTTTTTTCTATCCTTTTTTTCTATCTATAACATATCTTCTTATATAATTAATATGTAGTGTTGCAAATCTACTTATTTTTCTTTAAACCACTGGAATAGAATTATAATATTCCAGTATCTAACACTCTTCTCCAAGGAAAAACTCAGCTACAGATATTTTGGACCATTTCAGTGAGAGCTGTTTCATTCTCTCATCCATGTCCTTCAAAGTTACCAAGAATGAGTGATTAGTGTCCATGATCTCCTGCAATGCTACCCTTGCTGGATAGGAAGAAGCTGTTTATAAGGCAACAATTTCAACAGTAGGATCCCAGCTGAGCAGACTGGAGAATAGAAGTGTCATGTTGTTCACATCTCCTTGTAGCCTCCTGGGCTCTACCAAAGGGTGTTGACAGTGATCTCTTTTAAAATATCAGCTTTCATTGCTCTTTGTACAGACAAAAAAAAATTCTAGGTGAAGATAAATCTACCTTGTTCACTAACAAGGGAGGGAAATATTTATTATTATGCTATCAGCATAAGAGAAATGACCCATGGCAGCTATTTGTAGAGTGTGCCTGGCTGGCTGACACTCATGCTGCCTTCACTGTCCTCTCTTCAGATGGTGAAGCAATACAGAAGGAAAGTGGATTCTGTGTAGAGTTCTCAGCATTTGAAATATAGAAGCACCCAACGTGCTTTATGGGTGTGGAAACAAAACACATTTTATTACCTAGGACTGCTCTAGTTATGAGTAACGTAAACATGCAAGTCATGGTGTCTTGTGAAGATAAAGGGCAGTAATCTATAGGCTCAAGAGTCTGAACATTCAGAAGATACCAGATCCAGTGCCTCAAGTTATATGAATAAGGACTTGGTCTCTCTTCTTATCTCAGGTCTGCTTTTCTCTGTATGGGCTTTGTGCAGTCAAGACTATCTTAGGAAATAGCAAGAAGGCTGCTAGCAGCTCCAGCCTATTTTCCACCATTAGCCATCACACTGGAAAGAGCTCCTCCTTTTCAATAGTTGAATAGCTCTGAAAAACGTGAAACCCTCATTCCCTACCCCACCCCAACCATGCTCTCTAGGCACAGGGATTGAATATTGTCTGCCTAGATCATAGCCATCTCTGGATCTAGGTTAGTGGTCAAACCTTTCAAAATACAAGCCCTAAAAGTGAGAGCAGGATAGTTTTCCAAAGGGAGGGAGAGGTAAAGACAATGTAAAAGAGAAAAGGTAATGGGTTCTAGGTAAGCAAGAGTAGCAGATATATTCAGATTAATATTTTAAAATATAATGTCAATTTTCTAAGGACAGTGGAAAAAGAAAAGGTATGTTAATTTACAAATTAGGTAATCACAGCTACGTTCAAAGTCCTGTACCAGCCTGAATTGATGCTCTCAGTTCACCTGGTCCAGAATGTTCTCTGACAAAGACACTAGTCTGCCTCTCCAAGATGCCTCCTCTGAAGACATAGTCCCGTCCTTCCTTCTTATTTGAGCAACTACTTACTCAAAACCCTTCAACTCACCCCCAAATCTCTCATTCAACTTTAATTCTACTACCGTTTTAAATATCCTTCCTCATTATTTTTTCTAAACCTTGTCTAAAGCCAAAGAGAGTGTTGAATAGAATACAAAAGAAACGACATGATCTGGGGATATAAGTTTACACTCTAGATAAACCTAAGAAAGGAAATCTATATATCATTTCCAAGAGATAAACTCATTTTCCTTCTCCCCAGTTCTATCCGTTAAAGGGCTAGAATGACATGATATTAGCATGGGCTGTTGGCAACCTGCACCAGTACTATATTGAGAAAAGCCTTGGAAAAAGCATAATCTTTGAAAATGTATCTTAAAATAGACTACCAATTAGATGCTTTCCATAGAGCCTATAAAGGGAAGACTGTGGTCTCTCTTTCACAAAAGAACCAAGAGTGATGTTTTTAGGTTAGAATGCTGTTGGGCCTGGAGTCAGGAAAATAGACTCTCTATAAGCCTTCCCAGCCTATGATTCAGAAACAGTCAAACAACTCAATGATGGGATAATCTACAAACCAATTGTTATGTGAGACATTCAGGAACAGGCTAAGTAAAAAACTTAAAGACAAATTACATGGTAAAATCCTGGACTGCTAGAAGATGGAGTCTTTTATCCAATTTTACCTGTTGTTCTTGCTGCTTTACTAGTTGTTATATGGTAGACTCTCTTTGGGAAAAAAAAATAATGTTTAGTACCAGCTATTGTGAAAATAAGATGCCCTATAAAATCTGTATGATGGTGTCTTTATTTCTTTAGAGATCTGAACATTCTAAGCTTTCAGGCTTTTGTGTGGTTTTCTAACATTAACTTTTCCCCTTTAAGGCTTAGTTTCATGAAGATCTAGGCTTCATTTTTCTCTTAAAGTTTACAATTCTTATATTTGTCTTTCTGTCAAATTTCTGTTGATTTCCACATTTCCACCTTTACTTATCAATGTTAGAAGGTAATTTGTAGCTTTATTCTTCACTCATTTTCTATGTCTCAGATTGTTGCTAGATTTGGTTTCCCTTTTCTTAGCAAACCAAACCTAAATTAGGCTTATTTTTTCTCCTTGTATTCAAAAAGACGTGGCAAAATTTCCAGCCCAGCTAATGGCATTAGAAGATTTAAACTAT
Source organism: Phoca vitulina (assembly GCF_004348235.1). NCBI lineage: Eukaryota > Metazoa > Chordata > Mammalia > Carnivora > Phocidae > Phoca > Phoca vitulina. Next base: position 34,658,150 of record NW_022589712.1, read on the forward strand.
TTAATTCTTTTACTATTAGCTAATATTTTTTTTTTTTTTAAGATTTTATTTATTTGACAGAGAGAGACACAGCGAGAGAGGGAACACAAGCAGAGGGAGTGGGAAAGGGAGAAGCAGGCTTCCTGTCAAGCAGGGAGCCTGATGGGGGGCTCGATCCCAGGACCCCGGGATCATGACCTGAGCCGAAGGCAGACGCCTAACGACTGAGCCACCCAGGCGTCCCCATACTATTAGCTAATATTTTAATTTCCTACTTCATCGATTTGGGTCACTTTGTATGTTTTGTTCAAATTACATCATCACTAAATTTTACAGTGTAAAAACTACTATATTTATGCATCATTTCTCCCACAAGAGCCTATTACCTCCTCTGTGTTCTCTCTTCCAAACAGTATTGTGATTGTATTCACTTGATTTCGCAACTGTTCTGTAAATACTTTGAGGGTAGATACTATGTCCAACTTGCTCACTGTGGAATAGTGAGCTTTTAACATAATTCCCAATATACAGTAGTACATGCTTAATAAATGCAACATGCTTTAAAGGAATAAATTAGTACATGAACGAATGGTTTTAGTGCTTGGCATACAGTGGAATCTCAATCATTTGTTTAGGAAATGGATATAGATGGTGTTTTCTATATATGGAACCCATATTCAGTTACCAGTGTATAATATATTATGGGTGGTATATAGGAATAGTAATGATGTACCCCATCAAGATATTAGAAATAAGAGTAAAAAACTGCCACCTGAGAATAACTATAAACAAACACATAACTGATTTAAGCACAATGATGAAAGTTAACTAAAAAGAGAATAACTCCAAAGTTGACCAGCTCTGACAATGAAGGTATTATTACACCAAAAAAAAAGTAAGGGGGAGGTCCATCTGAGGTGAGGATCATTAGGACTATAATCCTGGAAAAGTAATTGTCTTACTTACAGAGATAAATAATGGAAGTGTTCTTGTAGGTATTATTTAGGAAAGGACTTATGGCCCAAAGATGTGACCTATCCAATTCCAATAACAGGTGTATCCCTATTGTGCAGATGGATGTATCAGGTTCTTTTTGTCAGATGCCATTAAACATCACATTATATAACTAAGTCTCCTTTCCAGTCAGGTAGGCTCCTGAGTCTCTGGTTATGTACTAGGATATGGTATCCAGAGAGCCTAAGATGGGTACAGGGATTGTACTGCAGGGTGTGAAAACAAAAATTAGTCACTTGCAAGGCAACATCCAAGGGAAAAGTTGATAAGAATATCCAATCAGACATCTGATCAAAACATCAATACAAGGAGATTCACCAAAAAGGGGGAATTGGGAAGAGGCATAAAATGGGAAGAGTAGAACAGATGAGAGAAAACAGGTTCAAAGAGGAATACAGGTAGAGGGTTGAAAGCAGAGTATCTGAAAGAACATCCTTAGCTGAAGCATGTAGCAACTTCCAGCTGATATCTGCAATCTCAGATGGACGGGAAAGTAATTAGGAGGCAGCCATTCCATGCTTTCCAGAGTCTTCAGTAATGAATAATGAACGCTCTGTAAAATGTGGCCTTAATGAATCTAATTTTATACACATTTTCTGTATGTTTGGTCAAAATGAGTTCACTGCTTGAGACTGATCTATCCTTGATGTGTGATGGATCGGAAATCCCTGCCTGAAAGGCTCCAGGGCAGACCTGATAATGGTGACGGACACACTAAGGCAAAAGCTGCCCTCTGGTCAACAGTCTGCTGAACATCTTTCTCCAAGCTCAAGTCTCGGGGCCATCTTCTTTTTACCATAAAAATGTAGAGTCTAAATTTTGAAGCTCGTAATGAAGGTTGTATTGTTAACATGCCAAATATTTATTGCACATTGACTCTGCAATCAACTTTCTCAATATTCTTTTTGTATCATCTCTATTTTCTTCTCTCCTCCACCTTAAAATTATCAGTGGTCTGCCTAAAACACAGAAATTGTTGACTAAAGCAAATATAAATATAACTTGAGGGACTGATGGCTATGTGTGCTATTACTCTGTTCCTATTTCTGCACTAGTTTCTCCTCCCATTAAAACTTTTGTTCAGGGGCGCCTGGGTGGCTCAGTCATTAAGTGTCTGCCGTCAGCTCAGGTCATGATCCCAGGGTCCTGGGATTGAGCCCCGTGTTGGGCTCTCTGCTCGGCAGGAAGCCTGCTTCTCCCTCTCCCACTCCCCCTGTGTTCCCTCTCTCGCTGTCTCTCTCGGTCAAATAAATAAATAAAATCTTAAAAAAAAAAAGCAAAACTTTTGTTCAATGCTAGCTGCACACGTCACCATGCTTCCACATAGAAGGCACTGAAAAAAAGTTGGACGTATTATAATGTCCCCACTCCCACTTTAAATTTCTCTTTTATTTAAAAGATTTCATTTATTTATTTGAGAGAGAGAGAGAGCATGAGAGGGGAGAGGTTCAGAGGGAGAAGCAGGCACCCCGCTGAGCCGGGAGCCCGATGTGGAGCTCGATCCTGGGACTCCAGGATCATGACCTGGGCCGAAGGCAGTCGCTTAACCAACTGAGCCACCCAGGCGCCCCCACTTTAAATTTCTAACACAAAGGGCTGACATTATGAACACAGTGAGAGAACCAAGGTTTATGTGACTAAAAAGGCAAGGATTGGTTTAAAAAGAATAAATTCAGTTGCTTTACCTGTGTGCTTTCCCAATTTAGAACTGATGCTCTAGGAATATGCCAATGTGAAACAAAACCTAGATCAGGAGTATTTTTTGTCAGGATAGAGAATATTTCTTAAACTTCGGATAGGTGATACAGCCTTGAAGTTCCAGTTGATAAATGAATTAGCTACAAGTAGGAATTTTCCTCTTTGGTTTTTCTCACCTTCACCTCGGAAAATAGAAGCTAAAACTATACCAAATTGCTGTGTTCAAAGAGTAACTATATTGTGGTTCTAAATTAGGATGATTCAAAAATAAATTTGGTAAATAGAACTCAGCAGAATGTTCTGATTTCTTAATCTTGTTTCCCAAAGAAAGATAAAGTAGATAAACAAATACAACAATGCTACCATATACAAATTTTGACTGGATTATGAGGAAATAAGCCAAAAAGAATTGTGCACCCTTTCTGAATGCACGCAAAACTCACCCAAATTCCAAATTCCTCCGTGCTCTTCTTTGTTGTAACAGTATTAGAGAAGGGGAATCAGTCAGCAGGAGAGGCCACATTAAGAAGCCTTGTTAGAGGAAGTTCCTTTAAAAAAAAAAAAAAGATTTTATTTATTTATTTGACAGAGAGAGACACAGCGAGAGAAGAAACACAAGCAAGGGGCATGGGAGAGGGAGAAGCAGGCTTCCTTCCTAGGATCAAGACCTGAGCCGAAGGCAGACACTTAATGACTGAGCCACCCAGGCACCCCAAGGAAGTTCCTTTTAAAAGATCTAAACCCTAATCATATAATTTGACTACCACAGCTGGTGGTACATCCACATCTTCTCTTTCAAGACAGTTTGAAACCTAGCCTCCTTCCTCCCCAGTCAGGAAAATATGGTGACTTACAAGACTGAACCATGGTCCAGAAGAAGGCTTTATATACCAAAATAAAGTAGCTTAGCAAGAGCCAATATTTGTCTGAATTAGGAGGGTATTTCTGAGAAAGGTAAGAATGTGTAAATAGGCATTCAATAGGCACTCTTTTTCCTTTTTTAAGAATTTGTATAAGGAATATTTAATTGAGTTGAAGCTTGCAGTTGGGCCAGGAACATTTGATTAAGTTTTTACAAATTAGTTAGCAGTCCAAGAAGTCGTTCTGCAAGAAAAAGTCATTCTGTCAATTATATTCCAGTAACCCACTCAGGCAGATCCAACTCAACCAGTCCAAAGGAGAAAAACATCAGAGTGTTATTTCCTATACTTGAAGTATTTGTAAGTACTTTTGATGGAAAGAAAAAAAAAAAAAACAAGATCAATATAAAATATTCAGTAACTAAGCTTCTTGCTTTAGAATCTTGAACTCTTCAAACAAAATATGCTTAAAGAAAACAAAATAGTGTTTCAAATAATTAACAAAAGATAAATAGAAATTCTTATTTATACAAATGATATGCAAGAAAGAAGGCGTAAAGCTCAGATAAAACAGGCAGCTTATCTTTCTTCTAAAAAAAACACATTTTTTTATTCCCCTGCTTAATAAGAAAGAAGCTTCAGAGGAGACATCATGGTCATGTAGGTGAATATTGTTTAAATGTTTTCATACAATACAGGTCTCTCATGTAAACATTTTTTAGAAATGTGATAAAAATTTTCTTATAATTTAGGTTCCATTTCTAAAACTACTATCTAAAGCGTGCCTGGGTGGCTCAGTGGGTTGAGCATCTGCCTTCAGCTCAGGTCATGATCCCAGGGTCCTGGGATCGAGCCCAACATCAGGCTCCCTGCTCAGCGGGGAGTATGCTTCTCCCTCTGACCCTTCCCCCTCTCATGCTCTGTCTCTCTCTCACTCTCTCTCAAATAAATAAATAAAATCTTTTAAAATAAATAAATAAATAAATAAATAAATAAATAAAATACTATCTAAAAGTGAAATACAATCTTGGAATTCTAGAAAATTACTTGTTATTGATTTGATAGAGAAAAAATCCTCAATTTAGTGCAGTGACACATTCATAAACTCTTGAAACATGAGATTATAATATATAGGAATCTCACTACAATCTTTTAACTTCAGATCGTTTCCACAACAGATCAGCTTTAAAAAGTCCCATCTGTACCATCAATCTCCTTACTTTATTTCCTCTGTTCTATTAATACCTAACGGAGATATACATTTAATCAGAATTGTGGACTTTAGTCAAAACCTTTAAAATAATTGAAATAAGTTAAAACACATGTGCTTTTCTGCTTGATGATTTCAGTCCCTTGTATTTATGGCTAGTCTTTTCTGTGCCATTTACTGTTTTTTTCAATCTGCTTCAATACCAATGAGTCTTAGTTGTTTCTATTATGTTTTAAGAATATAAAAGTTTCATAGGCACTTTTCCAGTTTCTTTACTAAGGTAAAAGCCATTCAATGACCCCGAGTTAATATTTATCACCATTTTACAAATGATATAACTGAAACTAATAAAGAAATTAAGTATTTTGCCCAACATAGAGCTCCATCTCTCTGATTTCAAAGTATCACAACTGTGTTTGAGATTCTCAGGCAAAACACTAAAAATGTGAATGCTTTTAAAATGTAAAAGGCATGATTAATCATTTTAAGTTAAAATAACGGTAAAATTTCACTTGTCTCAAAACTGTGTTCCCTTTTAGGTGTCATCTCAACTTGCTATGTATTTCTTCCTTACCACTCCTCTTCACTTTTCTCATCTTTGTGTACCTTTCTTTTCATCATGATTTATACTGTACTTCACCTGCCATAATGCTATATTTTCAACAGCTCATCTTTATCTATTCCGATCTGTCCTTTTTACATGAACATCTTTCATCCCACATGCCAAATTATTCCCACTATAATTTATAAACATCATCACTCGGTTAGACTTGCCCCTACCTGTCACAACTGCCTTCAAATACATTTTTTTAAAAGAGGGCACAGAAAATATTCATGTTGTAGTGCTCTGTCACCAAGATAAAACAGTTACAGTGCAGAACTTCTTTAAGTCTGGTGTTTGCAGTTTATGTTCGTGCAGTGCTGTATACACATAACCGAAAATCAATAGGAAGTTAATGGAAAGCAAATACCATAGGGAGAATCAGGCACTACACATAATGTACTTAGAGAGCAAGAGAGAAAACATTTCAAGCAAATGGATAAAAACAAGTTTGGAAAGTTGAAGAAAAAGTGGATCGCTTGTTTTATATGATGCTTACCTGTAGGGAATCTATAACTTGGCCTTACATTCGATATGCTTTCACTTTCTCATACTATAAAAAATGCCTTTTTGGTACACCTTGAGGGAAACACCCAGATTAAGACGATTCACCAAGGTATGCTTAGGAGATTCATATATCTTCTTGTTCTCAAAATTATAAGAGTGAGCTCTCAAAGGTTTGAGTATCTCTCAAATGATTGATGTAATGAACAGCTAAGATAGAAACAGCCAAGCTCAAAGTCACTCCAGCCACTGACTCCTCTGACCAGAAGGTAGAATAATTCCAGCCTCCTGAATATTCTATTGACAAAAGTACTTCTCTTTAGAACATTAAGAATTGGATTCTAATAGAAAATTCAATTTATTAATTATAATATGAATTATTCACAAGCACTTTCTGAGCACTTCATACATGCTCTGTATACACGCGAGTTGGCGTCACATATCTCAATTATTCATTCAATGATTTATAAAAAGAAGAGTGTATAGCATAGTGGTTAAGACCATAGGCTCTACAGTCAGATCTTCATACAAAATTTACTTTTGCCCTCTGCTGTAAAAGTCTAATATATAAAGTTGTGAGAGCTTAAAAAAAAAGTATATAAAGTATTTAACCAATTATTCTCTGCATAGTATATAGACAATAACATAACCTAATATTATTCCTACCAGGTAGTGTATATTAAGTTTCCTGTTCTTACTGTAGCAAATTATCACTAATTTTATAGCTTAAAACCATACAAATTTACTATCTTACAGTTTTAGAGGTCAGAAGTTCAAAATGGGTCTCACTGGGCTAAAATCAAGGTGTCAGTAGGGCTGCATTCCATCTGGAGGCTCTAGGGAAGAGTCCATTTTCATGCCTTTGCCAACTTTTAGGGACCACCTGCATTCCTTGGCTCATGGCCCCTCTCCATCTTCATAGCCAATGATAGACTAGTGAGTCTCTCACATCAAATCACTCTGACTCTGACCCTTCTGCCTTCTTCTTCCACATTTAAGGGCCTTTGTGATTACACTGCACTCACTTGAAAATATCGAATAATTTCCTTATTATTCTTTTTAATTTTTTTAAGATTTATTTATTTATTTTAGAGAGAGTGTGCGTGTGTGTGTGCACGTGCACATGGGAGGGGAGAGGAAGAGGTAGAGAGAGAGAAGCAGACTCCCTGCTGAGCAGTAAGCCCAAACTCCTCTTGATCCCAGAACCCCAAAATCATGACCTAAGCTGAAATCAAGAGTCGGTCACTTAACTGACTGAGCCACCTAGGCACCCCAAATAATTTCCTTATCCTAAAGTTACCTGATGATTAGACTTAATTCTATCTGCAATCTCTTTCTCCCTTGCCGTGAAATTATGCCAACATAATTTATTGACAGATTTGAGGATTAGCTGGTGAGTATCACAGGGATGCTACTATTCTGATTATTATATACTGAGTAAATAATATTAATTTACTAACTATACCATTTTTTTTAAAGATTTTATTTATTTATTTATTTGAGAGAGAGAGAGAGAGAGAGAAACAGCATGAGAGGGGATAGGGTCAGAGGGAGAAGCAGGCTCCCCGCCGAGCCGGGAACCCGATGCGGTACTCGATCCCAGGACTCCGGGATCATGACCTGAGCCGAAGGCAGTCGCTTAACCAACTGAGCCACCCAGGCGCCCTAACTACACCATTTTTTAAAGTTAGGCATAATAGGAAAAGATTGACATTTATAAGATCTCTTTTCAAAATAACCCAATGATACTAGGTAATAACAAAGTCAACTAACTGTATGTATATTTTTCATTAAACTAAACATATTTTTATCGATATTTTTACAAATAAAAATATTCCTGTAAACAATAATTGAATACAATTGTAAATTACAGAAATGTGGACATATATGATCGTAGATAAATTTTCACTAAAAAAATCCATTTTTTTTAATTTTAAGGAGCAAGGATTTATGTTTTTATTTATTTTTTTAAGATTTTATTTATTTGACAGAGAGATAGAAGAGCACAAGCAGAGGGAATGGCAGAGGGAGAGGTAGAAGTAGGCTCTGCACTGAGCAGGGAATCTGATGTGGGACTCGATCCTAGAACCCTGGGATCATGACCTGAGCCGAAGGCAGACGCTTAACCATCTGAGCTACCCAGGCGCCTGGATTTATGTTTCTAAAAGAAATTTTAATTACTCTTTAAAATTAAATCCCTGTGCTAGAAGCTAAGGAAGTTACAAAAGACATAAAAACTATATCTCTAGGAACTCTCTGATCTGCAAGAGAAGATATTCATTTCTCAAACCAGTAAGTAGCATGAGCATCAGTTTATGTTTAAGCACATTACATCTTTCAGAACCGCTTCCAGAATGAGATCAATGTGGGATAGAGTTTTCAGAGACAAACAAGGATTTTGGGGCATGGCTGCCTAACAATTTCAACTCTGCTTTCTCTTAAAACTGGTAAATATTATGGACCCATTTTTCTTACCCAATCCTCACTCCAAAATTCACTTGCAATTATGTATACAATTTCTAAGTTTCACTGACTCCTTGAAGCCTAAACACAAACTCCAAAGGTCCATGGCCTTAGGAAAAATAGTTCTGTTCTGTTGGAGTTAGATATGATATATGATTGGATATGACTAGACTGGTGAATAAAAGAATGGATTTCTAAGAATAAGGAAACAGCCAAAAATGGCCAACCACTCCTCTACAATATGACGCGTAATTCATGTTTAAAATCTGGTTAGTTCTCCTATCTTCTTTCCCTTTCCAGTGCCTGATGTTTTGGAGAGAAGTCTGAGCAATGTCAGTTGTGCAGCAGAAAGAAACAAGTCTTACTAAAACAGTGTAAGGAAATATATATAACCAGCATTGTATTTATTTGATAGTCAAAGCCTTTCCACTTAGAATGGTAGATTTCTAAGGCAGGATAAGTCTTTGCATTCACTACTTGCTTCTGACAAAACTAGATAAAGTGTATTATTCTCTGCATTTTAAGTCACAAGACTAACACTTATTTCAAGAAGAAAATTAATGTCAAAGGCACAAAAAAAGAATTCAGAAATTTATACTCATCCACTTTTACATTTCTGCCACTTTTTTGTTACAAGTAATTATAAAGTGATTTTTTTTTTTTTAATCCGCAGGCCCATTGGAACAAGTCTGGCACTTTAGCATCTGGCTTAGAAAATATATACAAAAACACTTTATTTTAGTTCCTCAAAAAATCATTTCATATCATGCAGACCTAGTCAAATTTCTTCTCTCAATGGTTCTCTGAATAGCACTCATCACCATAACAATGAATTAAATAATTAAGTAGTTAATTATTTAAGATCTTCCTCTTCATCCCCACAAGAATATGAGATCCATAAGGAAAGGGCATTATCTGCCTTGGTTTGTGCTATATATCCAATGTCTTATGCATTCATAGCTGCTCAGTGAAAAAAATAAGTGGTTAACTAAACTCTGTATCCTTGAGATTCATCCTAGATTGATTCTGCATGGATTACCTCATTTTACTAAATGCTACTTCCAGTCTTCTTATTACCCTTGCATTTTGCTTCTGTCCCTTCTCCAGCTCTAGGGTCCTGGTACTTAAACTACCCACGCAGAAGTTTTGGGGTTTTTTTTGTATTTTTGTTTTTTTAACTTTGCCCAAGGACAATCTTATTTTTCTTATAAATTATAGCCTCTGATAGATTTCTTCATAACCAGGCTCTGACTTGACCTTAGCTTCCTTCCTCTGCAAACTGCCTTCATATGCTGCCCAGAAGATGGCATACAGTTTACACAACTTCTATTCTTAGGGTGGATGTTGGATAACACATCTGACAGCTTATATCAAAATTATACTGAAAAAAAAAGTTGAATAGTTTATTAGTTGGAACTCCTGTGTTATTAGCACTATAAATTAAATTTAGATAGATAAAGCAAGAAAATGAGAAATAGAATTTATTATAAAGATATAGCTACATTTCATTAATGCCTAAGGACAGAAATGTAGGTTGGCTTTAGAGAAAAACTGAAATAGAAAAGTGGAAGACATCAAAAACCCAGAAAATTCCCTTTCTTCTCCTCTCCCCTTTGCTTCTCACTAAGCACTAACTTCATCCATTATTTTTCACTGCAGACCTCAGAGACACAATTAAGAAAGATGTCCATTTTACAGCATCCTAGGAATGCATTATATCCATTCAAGTGGTTCCCCTTGTTTCTAATTTTAATTTTAGAGCCCATATTTAAAATCCCAGGAAAATAATGCCAATTAGATTGTCTTGATTCAGATGGCCACTGTGTTATAATAAACCATCATCAAAAAGAAAGAATCATATTGTGCCAACATGGCTCTCATAGACCCATCCCAATGATGTTATAGATTAGCCAAATGGTGGGGTGGGGGCAGCCAGGAAGGAAGGAACTGGCTTCATTATAAGGAGGGAAATATGCAAGATGAGACAGCACTCTAAAATGTCTGCAAATATAAATATTCACCAATCTAGCAGAAAATAGTATTTAATGATTATCAGGTCTTTGGATTAGAGATTAATTCATTCATGTGCATTGAAGTGAGAGAAGGAACAATAAATGTAAAGATTAATAACTTTTATTATATAAGAATTTAAATTTTGTAAATAATAAAATATAACTGAGGGGCCGCCTGGGTAGCTCAGTCATTAAGCGTCTGCCTTCGGCTCAGGTCATGATCCCAGGGTCCTGGGATTGAGTCCCGCATTGGGCTCCCTGCTCAGCAGGAAGCCTGCTTCTCCCTCTCCCACTCCTCCTGCTTGTGTTCCCTCTCTTGCTCTCTCTCTCTGTCTGTCAAATAAATAAATAAAATCTTTAAAAAAATAAAAATAAAATAAAATGCAACTGAAACAAAAAGGGAAACAGCAAACCAGGAAATGTTAACAAATAAATGATACTTGCCCCCCAAAAATCTAGATCATAAAAGAATTCATACAAATTTAGATAGAAGGCCCTAGCAAAGATTTTTTTTTTTAAATTAGGAATATGTTCCAAGATTCTTAATTCACAATAATTGTAGTCACAATCTTTACAATGGAATTGATCTCTGAAAGTAAAACTGTTAAAAATCAACACATAATTACTGAATTACTCATTTATGGGGATGATTCATGTGACTATCAGTATATGTGTGTAAAGAGAGTTCTGGAAACCCCAAGTCAGATGACTACTTAGAAGATAGCAATGTGACTAAGACAAAGAGAACTATAAAATTATCACTAAAGAAAGAGGGTTCATCAAGCAAAGTATGTCAGCATGTAGCAAAGACAAAGGACACTGAGGACTAGAGTCACAGGGAGTCTCTAGCACTGTCCAGGGGAGAGGACTTCTAGTCAGCTGACATGAACTTTCTCCAATGCATAAGAAATGGTGCCCTAAAACTGACTGGATAGCCACAACAACATTTCATCTCCCATCATTTCAGAACAAGTGTACTCTAATCCTTGACAAACTCCTCAGGTCTCTTTGGAGAAGGCTACATTTTGCTGGTCAGGGTGCCATAGTGGAGAGAGTTGCACCCAGAGAGATATTCAGTGATCTTCAGAGGATCTCCCTTCCCTCAAGTCCTTGGCTGAGTCCTGCTGAGGACATATCTGTGAGGAAACAGAACAACCCAAAAGGATCTGAGGGGGAAAGTCACTAGGTTCTCACATGGCCAGGAATAGTTCTTCTCTCACAAGCCACAGTGGAAAATAGGGCATTGGGCAGAATACACATAATGGTTTTTCCTTAGTCGTGTGGCAAAATCAGCTGCTCTGATCCCACCTACAAAGATTAAACTCAAGACCTAAAAGAACCAATTTGTTTCCACATAACTTAATATGTCTTAGAACAAAGCTCAAAAACATTTATGGTAATACAAAAATGTCTAGCACTCAACACAGTAAAATTCACAAAATCTGTTCTCCAAAAATAAAAAGAACAGAAAAATAAGACTCCTAATGAGGAGAAAAATATCAAAACTGATCCAAAATTATAAAGATGACAGAATTTGTAAACAAGGACATTAAAACAGTTATTACAACTATGCGTTGTAATATGTCCCACATGTTCAAATAACTACAGGAAAGATTGAGCATTTTAAACAGAGACATGGGTAATATGAAAAATACCTAAACCAAACTGGAGATGAAGGCTACGATGTACAAATAAGCCTCACCCTTACCTCAAATCATACATAAAAATTAACTTGAAATAGATCATAGTCCGAAGTATAAAAGTTAAGACTATAAAACTCTAGGATAACACATGAGAAAGTCTTTGTGAACTTGGAGTACTATTTTTATCACTTCTGTGTACTATTTTTAGGTAGTACATAAAAAACTAGAACACAAAAAAATTGATATTTGTACTTCATCAAGATTAAAAGTGACTGCCCTTTGGGAGACCTTTACAAAAACAAAAAGGTAAGCCACAGACTAGCAGAAAACATTCAAAATATACATATCTGACAAAGGACTTGCTTCCAGAATATATAAAGACAACTTACAATTCAATAATAAGAAAAATAACAAAATTATAAATGAGCAAAATATTTGAAATGATGCTTTACAAAACAAGAAATATAAGTTACCAATAAGCATTTGAAAAATCACTAATCAGGGGCGCGTGGCTGCTCAGTTGGTTAAGCATCTGACTCTTGATTTTGGCTCAGGTCATGATCTCAGAGTTGTGGGATTGAGCCCTGTGTCGGGCTCTGTGCTAAGCATGGAGTCTGATTCTCCCTCTCCCTCTGCTCCTCCCCCCACTCACGCTCTCTCTCTAAATTAAATAAAAATCTTTTAAAAAGTAATAAAAATCACTAATCAACAGGAAATGCAACTTAAAACCAATCAATGCCCAATAGAAATTGCTAAAATTAAAAAGTCAGACAATAGATAGTATTGGCAAGAATATGTAGTAATGGTAACTCTCATATATTGCTGGTAGGAATGAAAATTCTACAACCATTTGGAAAACATTTTGAGAGTTTCTCATAAGGTGAAATATACACTTGACATTTGAGTCATTAATTCCATTCATAAGTATTTACCCATGAGAATGAATAACAAGTGTTTATAAAACCCATCATGGCGATGGGTAAAGAAGTTAAGGTATATTCATAGAATTGAATATTACTCAGCAGTGAAACAGAACCAACTACTGATACATGCAGCAACATGCATGGATTTCAGAAATACTATAGAATGAAATGAAACAAGACACTGAAGATTTATACTGACTGCATGATTTCATTGATATGAAATTCTAGAATAGTCGAAACTGATTCATAGTGATGGAAAACAAATGAGTATTTGTTTGGGAAAAAGAATAAGTGGAGTTATTGATTGTAAAGAGGCACAAGGTTACTTTTTGAATGAAGGAAATGTTCTATATTTTGGGTTTTGTGGAGGTTATACTGTATACATTTGCTAAAATTCATCAAATTATATACCAAATTATCCAAAAACGAATGCATTTTGTATATAAATTAATGCATTCGATTTTTTACTTTTTCTTGAGATGATAGATCTATATCATGGAAAATGGATAACAGTTTTCCCACTGATCTACACTTTGAAAGAAACAATAATGGATTGATAACAAGATCAGAATAAAAAGTGGTGAACTTTTGGAAATGGGTAAAAATGAAATTATTTGTATCCCAAGTAAGTGTTCACAAAAAGGCAACAACTGTGAAGAATTTTCTCAATAATTCTTCTTCACTTCACTGATATTGAAGAAGATAACACTTTCTGTGGAATGGATACTAGCCACTCTCTTTCCCCAGCCACTCTAGCTTGTCCATGGGCTCATGAACAAAATAGTCAAGCATCAGGAATAGAGGCTATGCGTGGGTTTAAAAACATGGTCTTACCTTCAACAAGACTATTCTGGCTACCATTATTGCTAAATATCTAGCATGCCATAAGCTGAGTCTGATGCTGATTTCCTTTTATGACACTATACCCAAGGGGATCAACTAGCCAGGATGACCACTCCACCTCTTCATGGAAGAGGAAGCAACATGTTTCATAGGAATAAATGCAATACATATGGATATGCCTTTGCTATCTGTGCTGCTTTGAACCACCACTACCCAAAGGCTAATGGAATTTCTGATTCTCTATCCCAAATCCCACAAAACTTTGCTTCAGACCATAGAACACGTTTACCGGCAAAGAATGGGGAAAAGTTCAACCCCATGGAATTTATTGATCTTATCATGTACAACATCACTTCAAGGTTCTTTGTCTGATACAACAGTGGAATACCCTAGTAAAGACCCAGTTAGGGTGCTGGCTAATAATACCTGGACCAGCTAAGGGCTTTCCTGCAAGATTTTGTGTATGTTTTGAACCAGCAACCGATATTGTGCTATTTTTCTTATAACTAGAAGACATGGATCAAGGAACCAAGAAGTGGGAATGGGAGTGGTTCCTCTCACTGTTATCCTTAGGAACCCAATCACAAAATATTTCCTTCCCATTTTCCATCATTGGCTCCAGTGGACCTAACAATGATTCCACTTTGGGCGCCTGGGTGGCTCAGTTGGTTAAGCGACTGCCTTCGGCTCAGGTCATAATCCTGGAGTCCCTGGATCGAGTCCCGCATCGGGCTCCCTGCTCGGCAGGGAGTCTGCTTCTCCCTCTGACCCTCCCCCCTCTCATGTACTCACTCTCTCTCATTCTCTCTCTCTCAAATAAATAAATAAAATCTTTAAAAAAAAAAAAAAAACAATGATTCCACTTAACTTGAAGTTTAAACTATCCTCTGTCACTTTGAACTCTTCACACCACTAAGTCAATAGGCAAAGAAGGGTTTGCTGTACTAACTGGAGTGATTTATCCCAATTATCAAGGATAAATAGAGTTGCTGCTATATATTGAAGGCAAAAAGGATTCAAGGAATCCTTCGGGTTGCATCTTAGTACTCATAGGTCCAGTGGAAACAGTTAATAAAACAATGGAGCAACCCAAATAAACAGGGCCACTAATTACTCCAGCCCTTTGAAAAATAAGTGTTGCATCCCTGCATCAGGTAAAGAACCATGAGCAGCTAAGGTGCTTACTGAGGGAAAATGGAATGGATAGTGAGAAAAGAAAATTATAAATACCCGCTATGGCTTCTTATTCACTTGCAGAAATAAGGCATGTAGAAACTAAGCTCATTTCCTTTTCTGCTTTATGATATATATATATTTGTGTATATCAACCAGTTTATTTTCCAGCCTTCCACTTCTTCTAATATAAAGTGCAGTAGTAGAGATTAACCTTAGAGTTCAGAATAAAGTTATGAGATCAAAGGAAAATTCAAACCAAGTTTGAAAAAGAATGGACATCACCCAGAGATACAGCGATTCATAGAATTTTGAGTCTACCGTTTTGATGAAAGGGTGAGTTGTGTATGGCCATATGTATATGTGGCTACATAATGCAGACTTACTTCATTCATATCATGTGGAAGCCTGAGGTTGGGTGGCTGTTATTTTTGAAGGTAGAATATGGGTAGAAGGGCATAAGTGGATGCAGAGGTGACAAGGGGTGAACTAAGTCAGGTTTGTGTTCAACTTCGCATCACTCCTGTGCCTGTTTGCTATGGACTGAACATTTGTGTCCACCCAAAATTTGTATGTTGGAAATCCTGATCTGCAATGTGATACTATTTGAAGATACAGCCTTTGGGAAAGAATTAGGATTAGATTAGGTTATGAGAGTAGGGCCCTTATAAAAAGAGTCAGAGACGTAAGAGCTGTCTCTCTGTCATGTAAGGACACAGCATGGAGATAACCATCTGTAAACCAGGGAAAGCTCACTCACCAAACACTGGCTCTGCCAGCACCTTATTCTTGGACTTCCCAGCCTCCAAAACTGTGAGAAATCAATGTTTGCAGTTTGAGTCACCAAGTCCATGGTATTTTTGTTATAGCAGCCCCATCTAAGATAGCATTTTATCTTCCAGTCTGCATCAAAGGAGAACCTGAAACTCCATTTCCCAGACCCAAGACCCCCTTTAACTGGATGGTTCCAGGTTAGCCTGCAAATGGTGAGCAAGCATTAAGATGCAGAAAGTAACAGAGAAGAAATTAGCATTCTTTTCTGACAACAATTAAAAAAATATGAGCAGATAGACATGAGACATAGTGAGGACTTCCAAATCATCCACTTTGGGTGCCTCAGGTAACGGAAACATTAGTAGCCACTTTTTGGAGACTCTGAAGATTCACAATAACATGCAGATGAACTCTTGAGAATCCTCTCTAGGTCTACTGGCCACGGAGACCAGCAAGTTGGCTTCCCTTACCTTCACTCCCAAGCCCTAACAATAGTTATGCCTGTAATTCCTGGGCCAAACCCCTACCTATTTGAATATCTAGAGAGAATTCTGATCTTCTGACTGAAATCTACAATATAGGAAAATACCACAAGTTTGATATGTCCAAAAAAAATGACTGAGAATTAATCCTTTAGAAAATTAAAACATGAGGAAATAAACAACAAAAACCACCCTTCTGGTGAAGCCATAGATCAGTGTTTTTGCTATGTAATGATCTATTAAAAGGGCTACTTATATGGGAAATAGAATATCTTAATTTACTACAAGAAATTATTCAAAAACATTTTATTTTGGTTATACACTTTTTGATAGGAATTGGACAAAAGTAGTTCATCACATGAGTGTGAACTCTCAAAACTTGAGTTGAATGAATTGGGTTCTTTCTCCAAGTCAGGATAATCTCCACAGGCAGATCTCACTCGGGTTTCAATTAATCTCATCAAATTCATTACCAGTGGGCTCATGTTACTATATACAGCCTACCATATTTGGTGTTATAGCAAGAGAATTGGAATATTTTGTAAATTATGCATCATTTTAGATTATTGAAAATACGACATTCAATATCAGAGGACATTACATGATGAATGAGTTACTGCTAGAGGAAAACAATTTCCAGTTTCCTGCTCCAAGAAACATTTCATGCCTGTGCCTAAAATTTAGGGTTTTGTTTCAAAGTTAGTCACAAAACTAGTGCTGATTTAGAAGAGATCTTTATGCATGTAACAGTTAAGGAAAACACCTCCGTGAGCAACCTGAATAAAAGCTCACTTCAAAGTAATAAAAAGTTCAAAATGAAGCTCTCTGTTTGTGATTTTATGTTCAGCTTAAAGAAGATTACTCTCACTTAATAGAAAATACTTGTTGTTGTCAAAAGAAACGTTATGGTCCATTAATGCTCCTGGTAAGAGCATTTAAATATTTCATTGTTACAAAGAACCCATCATTCAAATCACTGAATATTTATTCCCTTTTCATCTGTTAAAAACAAGGTTAAATTACAGAAGTTATTCATTAAAGATCTATTTAGCCTATAAGAAGTAAATGAAGCTTTTCCAACTAAAAATAATCCTGGGCTCTTGCTACATTTTTAGCATGCTAGCAAATGACATACTGATATGTGAAGAGCTAGACAGCTATAGTGAACCCAATGTGCTTTTGGCACAAAGTCAAACATGTTCTATCAGGCAACACTACTGCCTACTCTATAATGTGACACCTAAGTCTATCAGTAATATCATATTCAGCTTCCAGATAAGTTCTACTATTGACATGGTCCTCTTAGCATCAAGTGACAAGAGAATGTGTCCAGTAAAAAGTTCTGAACCTCAGACACACCAGAGGCATGACAATCTAATCTATGTTCAACTGAGCATTTTGGTCAACTGATAACAAATGTTGCAAGTGACAACCAATTGTGGGAGAAGCTGATTCTAAAGCAACTGCAGAGCACAGAATCCCTCTGATGGTTCTAGAACATATTACAGTCCATCTGAAACAATGCATGAACAAGTAGAAGAGCCAGAAAGTGATAATAGCAGAGCAGCTATTTTTGTTAGAGTGGAAGCAGAGGCGAAAACATAAGTTTGAGAATGACTGCATAAACTACAATCTGCGAATGATCTTCAAGGCAGCAGCGTTTTCTAAAGGACAGACATTGGTAGAGAAAATTGCCTGGATATTTTCAGGCAATAATGTTTAATTTCTTGAAAATATAATGTGACTTATGAGAAAATAACACTAATCTCCATTTGCTGACACCCACCAGATACCAGACATCGTATCATACCCTTTATTTCTTTAACTTATTTAATTCTGGCAACAACACTTCAAGAGAGTCATTATTATCTTCATGTTTCAAATGAGGAAGATAAGGTGCAGGAGCTTAGTGACTTGCCCAAGATCACACAGCAAGTGGAAGAGCCAACATTTGATCCCAAATTTGTATGGCCCAAAGTCCAAGTTTCTTTCCTATTCAAAAATGTGTGAATTCCATATTTATCATTGTTTATGTACATACATAAATAAACATGTATTCACACTATGAATACACATATTTTAGAATATCATTCATATACAATTTCCTGGGCATTTTGAAAACTGTAATAGGCACTATAAGGGGGAAAGCTGTGCAGACTATATTTCTGCTCTACTACTTTGAAAGACTGAAAAATTATAAAATCATGAAAAAAATGGAAACGTATTTAAGAGAGAAAGGGTTGTTGGTGCATACTAAGAATATGTAAATGATTTAATCAATTTTCTGGGATTGATTTTCAGAGTACTGAAAACAATCTCCCTAGGAAAGGTTAAGTATTAAATATGGTTTTTATAAGATATAGAAATAGAGAAAGGAATGGTCATGAAGATTGTTTTTGAGGAAAAAGCATCAGCACTTAGTAAAATTTTGGATATCTCAGAGAAAATTCAAAAATTCTTTTGCATTATTTGCCATAAAATAAGCAGCTTTGGGGATACTGCAGAAGATAGATTAGCAGGATTGTAGAAACCAGCCAAAATGATGCAGAGACTAGAGGCTGATTTCCTAGAGAAAAAGCTTAAAATATACTTCTGCATCACACAAGGAAAGTTCTGGAGATTGGCATATACTCTATTATGTTTTTCCTCTAGTTTGAAAATAAGAATGGAACCCTCTTCAATTTACTGAGACTGATGATTCAATCACAAAATACCTCTTCATTTGGTTACCTTAGGAAGCTCTCTTCAGCTGTCCCGAGATTTTTTTCAGCTTTTTTGTTTTGTTTTGTTGTTTTTAAATTTCTTTCTTTGCTTTGTTTGAGTCAACCTAGTAGAAGGTTTAGAATATCTAGGGTGTGTGTCCTGGTAGCTCAAGAGAAAAATCAGCTGTATAAAAAGCATTTATATCTTTAGGTGACATAGGAGCAAACCAAGATCTTTCTCTAATTAGCTGGGCAAACTTCAACAACCCAGTAGCTTTGTTTGTGCCTCATTTTCCTCCACTATATAAGGGGATAGGCTGGATGACATTTTCAAATTTATCAACTCTAACTTCTACAATTTTGTATAGCAAGCTGTTAACTGTGGCTGACTCCAAGGAGTAGAGCCTGGCAATGTCACCCTCCATGGGGACGCCTACGTGGCTCAGTCAGTTAAGCGTCTGCCTTTGGCTCGGGTCATGATCCCAGGGTCCTGGGATCGAGTCCCGCATCAGGCTCCCTGCTCTGCGGGGAGCCTGCTTCTGCCTCTGCCTCTCTCTCTGTCTCTCATGAATAAATAAAATCTTAAAAAAAAAAAAAGTCACCCTCCACGTTCTATGCCTTGATTACAGCTCTTGCCGCCTTATTTCTAAATAATGATATGTATTACTTTCATTAACAAATGTCAATATTGATTTCTTAGCCCATTATTTTGGGATAGTTGACATAATTCTATTACCTTCCGTGCATACCATGGTATCTACTAAGTGCCCTCTAGAAATAATCCTGAGTCCACACATTTTAAATACCTAGCAGAGTACCCTCCCTTCCTCCTTTTACACTGAGAAGGGATTGATTTCATTGGTCCTTTCAGTAAATAAATACCCCATTCTTTTCAATCTTGTCCTTTCTTTCCCAACTTATTTTACGTACTCTAACAAGTGACTTAACTGGGCCCCTCACACTATCTGACCAAACTCAGTGTGACTTGAACCTCTGAAAAGAAAACCTTTGCATTTACTCTTTTGATCGTTTTAAGAGTATGTCAATCTCTGCATATCACTTTCTTGTTCTAGCAAGGGTAAGTCTGGTCACCACTGCCAGGTCCTTATCAAATTTCTCTTGCTTTTGTGATAAGCGTTTGGGATTTCAACTAACTGAGGGAGGCTCCCTGAGACCGTGGCTGCAGGTGGATTCCCTGAGTTATCTTCATCTGTCCCACATCTCCCTGCATGGGTGGAACTGAGGCCTGACAGCTAGATTATAATGTTGCCTTTGTGTAACAAGGAAAACTTTTCTATTTGTCTATCAAATGTAAATTTACTAGGTCTGGCACCCACAAGGTAGTTTTGAGGAAAGAATGCTTTGGAGTGGATCAAGTTTGAGTTCTGAAGCCACAGTTCTCTTTGTTTTGTTTTGTTTTTAAACAAGTAATTTAAACCATTTCCTTAAAAAGGATTGTTCTCCAAGTCCAGAAAGATGAGTCTGGCAACTTCCCTTCCATGGGCTCCCATGGTGATAAATGACAGCATAGATTCTATTTACCCAGCTATGAAATTTTGAAAAATAATTCAAGATTTGGGTAAATAACCCACAGAGTATCAGGCTCCAGTTCCAACCCCACTCCCATGCCCGGTATTGTAACTAGAGCAATTTCCAGCTCACCTAGGTGATTAGATTTAATGTTTCAAATAAGAGAGAGACCAGGGCACTCTCTTATTCTCCCTTCCTTTCACTCTCCGGTTCTCTTGCAAGAGCTGACATCATTGCTGCATTGTACTCAGATCCTTACCACCACTGCCTACCTGCTCTTCAGAATTGATTGTACTTTTCACCATATCACAAGCACAATGTTTAGAATCAGGTTTCTCACCAACCACTCGTAATGAGACTGTTCTCATTAAATACATAAATAAGTATTAAATAAATTCTTATTAAAATAAGAATTATTTTATGTATTCATTTCCAAGGGGTGCAGCAAATTACCTCACATTTAATGGTCTAAAACAACAGGACTATATTCTTTCACAGTTCTGAAGGCCACAAGTCTGAAATCAAGGGGTCAGCCGGACTGTGTTCTCTCCAAAGCCTCCAGGGGGATATCTTTCATTGTCTCTTCCACCTTCTGGTGACTCTAAGCATTTTCTTGGGTTGTGATGGCTTCACTCCAATCTTTGCCTCCAGGCTCACATTACCTCCTCTTTTGTATGTCTTTTAGGTGTGTCCGTATGCAATCTTCTTCTGCCTCTGTCTTATATAGTTATAAGGACTTCTGTAATGGTATTTTGGGGCCCACTGGATAATCCAGGGAAATCTCTCCATCTCAAGATCCTTAACTTAGTCACATCCACAAAGACCCCTTTTTTTCTTTTTTTTCAAATAAAGTAACATTTACAAATTCCAGAGATTAGGATTGGTATCTTTCAGTGACCATCATTCAGCCTGCTACACTCAGCCATAGAAGGTCTGGGTCATAAGTAATTTTACTTCTTTTGATCTTTAGAAGAAACAGCTTATGATTTCTCTTAATGAAGAGTTGATATCAAACATCTCTATGTACATTTATATAATATCAGCCTACATTTTCCCTTATCAATCTGGAGTATTTATCCCAAGAAAGGACACTGTCCCTAAACTTTCCCTACCCCAGAGTGATTTCCCTACCTTCTTCATATGTCTGCCCCACATCCTATCCTCTGAAAAACAATATATTTTCCATTAATAAAAATATTTATTATAGTAAAATATTTATTATAGTATAGTAAAAATTTATTATAGTAAAAAATATTTATATATAGTAAAGTATATATCTTTATCTTCCTCTGTGTTCCTTCCTTCATCATGTATTCCTTGAGTCCCCATAATGCTCCAAGATCTGTAACAGCCACTGACTTTTTTTTAACATTATTTTTTTATTATTATGTTATGTTAATCACCATACATTACATCATTAGTTTTCGATGTAGTGTTCCATGATTCATTGTTTGCATATAACACCCCGTGCTCCATGCAGTACGTGCCCTCTTTAATACCCATCACCAGGCTAACCCATCCCCCCACCCCCCCTCCCCTCTAGAACCTTCAGTTTGTTTCTCAGAGTCCATAGTCTCTCATGGTTTGTCTCCCCCTCTGATTTCCCCCCCTTCATTTTTCCCTTCCCGCTATCTTCTTCTTTTTTTTTTTTTTTTTAACATATAATGTATTCTTTGTTTCAGAGGTACAGGTCTGTGATTCAACAGTCTTACACAATTCAGAGCACTCACCATAGCACATACCCTCCCCAGTGTCTATCACCCAGCCACCCCATCCCTCCCACCCCCCACCACTCCAGCAACCCTCAATTTGTTTCCTGAGATTAAGAATTCTTCATATCAGTGAGGTCATATGATACATGTCTTCCTCTGATTGACTTATTTTGCTCAGCATAATACCCTCCATCCACATCATTGCAAATGGCAACATTTCATTCCTTTTGATGGCTGCATAATATTCCATTGTATATATATATACCACATCTTCTTTATCCATTCATCTGTCGATGGACATCTTGGCTCTTTCCATAGTTTGGATATTGTGGACATTGCTGCTATAAACATCGGGGTGCACATACCCCTTTGGATCCCTACATTTGTATCTTTGGGGTAAATACCCAGTAGTGCAATTGCTGGATCGTATGGTAGCTCTATTTTCACCACTGATTTTTAATCTGAGAAGTCTCTTATCTTTAATTGACTCAGGAGTCTTAGGGACTTTTATGAAAACTTTCTTGTATGCTGTTTTGCCAGTCAAGTCTTCAAAATAGATGGGTAGGTGTGTAGAGGTATAACCACTCCTCTGAGAACGGAGGACTACTAGACTTCCCTGTTGATATCCCATGATTTCAAGTACCTTTCGAGACACTCATTATATCCCCAGAAGTCCCATCAGAGTACCATCAGTAAAGCATGAAGCTAGCCAGGGTGTCAGTGAGTAACTAAATGTAGAACGGGATAGTTTGCCTGAAGGATCCCTTCACCAAAGGGCGGTGCCACAATCAACAATCTACTATGGGGAGTGGTTTCTTCGGAGGAAGGAAACTAAGTACTCAAAGTCCAGAAGAAAAATGATCTAACCTGGAGATCCAAAAATTACCTCAAAGAAATTATCAGATAAGCAGGAGGTCCCAGTGACAAGGTAGTTGGGCAGGGAGACAGGCGAAGGGAATCTTACTATAGAGAAGCCAGGAATTATATTTTCAGGATATTTCCTGAGTTTATTTTTCTAATTATAAATTAATGTATACTTGTGGAAAATTTGGAAACTGCAGAAACGAATTTTAAAAGATTTACTAAAGTCATTCAGAATTCCTATCACCCAGATAAAACCATAACTAATGTTTCACTGTATTCCCCATAAGTCTTTTTTATAAAAATGCAGGTTTATTGTAACATAGAAGATACCTTATATCTTATTTTGCATCCTACTTTAATTTTGCTTAATGCTGCATGGAGACCATTTTCCAATTTTCTTAGATATTCTTTGCAAACATGATTTCAATGAGTGCATAATTATCCCATCATGTAACTTTACCTAAGCATTCTTTATTGTTGGACATTTGTTTCAGATTCCATGCTATATAATGTTATAGCAAACATCCTAGTACATAATGCTTTATACGGATCATTAATTATTACTATAAGTTCCTAGATGTAAAAATACTAGGTCAAGAAAATTAACACTTTTAAGACACCTGACACATAGTAATAAAATTATATATAAATAACTTAGCATAGTTTCTGGCATATAGAAAGTACTACTTAATGCTAGCCAGTGTTCAATAATAACTTTTCATTCAAAAAGATGGTAGCAATTTATACTCCCGTTTCCATCCCGCTTTAACTACAATTTTGTTAGAAACACATCTCTGAATCTCCTTTGAAGTTTGGAGGTCGATTCTAAGTTCTGGCCACCCACCAATACCAACTACCTACTCCCCGATTCTGTTCAGGGTTCAGGTGTGACACTTGCTATATTTCAAACTCTCTAAACAACTTTCAGAAATGTTCCAATGCTCGGGCAACCCTCGCTAAACCTGATCCATCAGAGCCATGCCGTACATAGTATATATTTCCTGAAATCTGGGGATAAAGCTAGAGGACCAGACACCCAGCACTAAACAGATGGCACATATACCTACATCCAAATGAGAAATGTTTCTATGTGGTTTGATATCCTCTAAGGAATAACTTTCTATTTTATCCATGCCTTGTCCACTGAGAAACTACCAAGGTAAATTCTCTATTTCATAATGCACTTAGCATATTGTCACTATGAATATTTGCTCCTCTCTCCCCTATTTTGAAAAGCACTTTCAGTTTAATACATGGAGCTGCAGTATAGTTGCCTTGCTCTTGAACATGGGGATGATTTATAAGGGTTTCGTACAAGTGTGTGCTGTGCAATCTGAGAGGGCTGACCTTTCATCAGTCCTAAAATTGGGAAGGAATTAGCTCATTAAAAGCAATATCATATCCCTTATTCAGCTGTCATGAAGTTCATCTTGAAATACAATGTATTTTAAGCCTAAGCATGTATGCTATCCAAGTATGGATTTGATATCATACTTCATACTATTACAATGGTAGTTCAATATGTTTTGTGTAATTCCATAAAATTTCATCCTAATGTTTCTTATAGTAGCAAGGATTCAGCTACACTGCAAGAAAATCATGTCCTCTTACTTAGAAGTTCATTATGAATTTCTCTTATTTGATCACCAAGTCTACACGTGGCCATTATCCAAGTCTCTCAGCTCCACTATACATGTGAATTCTACTGTGTAACAACATGAGCTACACACATTACATCAATTAGAACAGTCATTTCTGTTTGAAGGTCAGGGGTGGGTTTCTGCCCATAAGCACATAACTCTTTACAACACAAGCCATGTGTTTAGTATTAGATTTAAGAACTAAGAACTTGTTTAGGCAGAAAATACATCTTATTCATTATTAGAATAAGTGCTTAGCATCGTGCACATAGTAGAGGTTATTTTTCTTTGTCTTTTTTTAGATTCATTTATTTATTGGGGGGGAGAAGCAGAGGAAGAGAATCTTCAAGCAGACTCCCCACTGAGCACAGAGCCTAACATGGGGCTCCACCTCATGACCCACGAGATCATGACCTGAGCTGAAACCAAGAGTCAAATGCTTGACTGAGCAACCTAGGTGCCTCTGGGTTATTTTTTCTAAAAGGAAGGGAAAGAGGGAAGGTAGGAAGGGAGAGACAGAGAGAGGAAGGAAGTCAGGCAGGGAAGGAGGCGGGGAAAAGGAAGAAGGAAGGAGATTGAAGTAACACACAACATGCAACAATTTACTTGAGCCTCCCACTCACCTGTTTCTGGCTACCTTTGGTGCTGATTATTTATGCTGATTCATGACCATTATCATACTTTACCTTGATTTTGTCCCCTGGCTTTGTTTTGTGTGTGTGTGTGTGTGTGTGTGTTTTGTTGTTGTTGTTTTTGGGATTTATTTATTTATTTTAGAGAAAGGGGGAGGGAGGGAGAGAGAGAGAGTACATGGGGTGGGAGGGGGAAAGGGAGAGAGAATCTCAAGCAGACTCCCCACTGAGTGCAGAGCCCAACAGGACTAAATCTCATGACCCTGAGATCAAGACCTGAGCCAAAATCAAGAGTCAGACACCCAACCTACTGAGCCACCCAGATGCCCCTTTGTTTTCTTTTATTGCTGATTTTGTCTTTGTTCAAATAGATTTCTTTCTTTGTTCCGGGATCTTCTCTGTGCACCATTGGTTTGGTTTGGAATTTTCTAACCTGGACCTTGGTAAAATTCCCTTGAGCTGAATATCAGTGTCACAAAAGTTCTGGCTGGTCTACCTATTCTAAGAGAATCTATACCCAAATTTGCCTAAAACTCTAAATTTTTAAATGCTCTGAAAGTAATTATAAATATATTTATGACTTTGCAGTAGCAGCCAACAAAACTCAAAAATTATCCTTATGTGCTATTTGGAAAGGACTTTCAGATCTGCACAAATAATTAGTAGGAAGGAAATCTAACATAGACAACTAAATGTAAACTCAAGCTTCTTGGGATTTCTCCCCCTCCCCCTCTCTGTCACACATACGCCCACACACAAACACATACCAACAGTGTTTGAGTGTTTTTCCTTAGACTTAGGTAATCCATCTTTGATGATGGTAGAAAGAATATAAGCTTATATTTCAAATCTCAGCTCTAATATTTACAATTGTGTGATATTAGGGTGTCATTTTTTAATAAAAGATTTATTGTAAAGAAATTTACTTTATAGGGTATAATTAATTTTTTTAAGATTTTATTTATTTATTTGAGAGAGAGCATGAGGGTGTTGGGGAGAGATGGCCAGAGGGAGAGGGAGAAGCAGACTCCCCACTGAGCAGGGAGCCCGACCCCGGGCTGGATCCTAGGACCCTGGGATCATGACCTGAGCCAAAGGCAGACGCTTAACTGACTGAGCCACCCAGGCGCCCCGAGGGTATAATTTTATAATTTGCTTTAGAAGTTATAAAAGTAAAATTATTTCAAAATTAATTTATTGTTTATTTAAATAAAATAATGTTAAGGACATCATCATTTTTACCATGCATATTTAAGTTTTTTAAATACCAAATTTACCTTCTTACCAATTTATTTTTACTCATGTCTTTATTTCCTAAAAGCTATGATATAGATCATCACAGAATATCCCAAGTTTCTATACACCTTTAAGAGCATATAAAATCAAGGATTTTTGAGAGTCAAAATACTGCTTTCTGAAATTTCATCTCCTTTGATTTTGAAATTCCACGGAAATAAATTCTCATGTCCTCCAAATTGAATCAATTGCTTATAACTTGACTGCAAATTTTTACTTAGGAATATTGGAAGTTATAGTCAATTAGTAATCAAGAAGATAGAAACCCCAAGCTTTGAATGTTCTGGACTGCATTTGATCTATGGAGATCATTATAGATACAGAAGGGACCCTAAGAAGATTTCAGGATCCCTTGGCATAGCAACAACTATCAGGCAAAATTAAGGACAAAGCAGCAAGAGCTACATGATAATAATCACATAAATTTTTTTTAAGATTTTATTTTTAAGTAGTCTCTACACCCAATGTGGGGCTCAAACTCACAGCCCCAAGATCAAGAGTCACATGCTCCACTGACTGAGCTCCACTGACAGTTGCCCAAAAATCACATAAATTTAGGTAACACTTAAAATAGTCAAATTTATTTTCTTTTGTACTATTCTCCCACCTACCTTTCTCTTTAATCTAATAAAAATACCCAAGAAGAACCTTACAAAGATCATGTCAGGGTTATGAGTTACTGAGAGAGCCAAGAGGGATTTGGGATCCAAACTCTCAGAATTGAAGGTCCTACAGTGGGATCCGAAGCGAGAAGCAACATTACTTTCAGGAGTTGGAAGTATACAAAGGCCAAAGATCGAGATGAACTAAATAGTTGATTAAAAGTTCAGGAGTGGGGCACCTGGTGGCTCAGTCGGTTAAGGGTCTGTCTTCTGCTCAGGTCATGATCTCGGGGTCCTGGGATTGAGCCCAGTATGAGGCTCCCTGCTCAGCAGAAAGTCTGTTTCTCCTTCTCCTTCTGTCCCTCCCTCCTGCTCGTGCACGCTTGCTCTCTCTCTCTCTCTCTCTAATAAAGAAATAAAATCTTTAAAAAAAATTCTTAAAAGTTCAGGGGTAAGGTGATCTTGAAATTAAAATAAGCTGGACTCCATAAGTAAACTCCTAAACATTTCCTGCTCTGGCCAGACTGAGATATGACCATTCTAGGACCCAGCAGTATAAGGCAAGTGAATTAAGATCAAAATATAATAAAAAAGCTATTGTGACAAGAGTAAAAAGCATGTGTTGACCAAAAAATGACCTAGTTCCCACATGGATTGGCGTAATACTTTCAATTATAGACCATTAATATCCTGATGATGAAGATCTTTTTGGCCAAAGTCTGTCTTCTCTCTTTCAAAATCCTTTTATGTCTGCCTGTTTCTCCTCTATATAATTTCAATTGAAAATAAAATATTCAAACATCAACTATCTATCTACCTTATCTATCTAATACTGGGCTAAGGAGATAGACAATACAAAGTTGAAGAAGAAACTCTGCCCTCAAGGGAATTTGCCACAAAATGTTGTGGCAAATGAACAGATTAAACAAGTCTAACAAAGTGAAGCATAGGGCAGTTGGTAGAGTCAGAGGAAGGAGAGATTATACTCAGTTGAAAAGATTCAGAGAAGTCTTCATGAAGAGGTGATATTTAAGATAGAATCTTAAAATGATTAAGATTTTTGTCAAGTAAAACTGGGGGAAGAGCTATTTGCCAGCAAATATGCAATCACTGAATATTTTTGAACAAGAATAGTAGGCATATGACATCAGAAGGATGTCACCCTCTGTAGCCAGGGTTTGACAAATAAGAGCTAAGGAATTACCTCAACATTTTTAGTGGCAATTTTATTCATTTCAAAGGGAGATTTTATTTTATTTATTTATTTGAGAAACAGAGAGAGAGCATGAGTGGGGGGATGGGCAGAGGAAGAGAGACAAGCAGACTCCCCGCTGAGCATGGAGCTCCACACAGGTCTCGATCCCAGGACCCCGAGATGATGACCTGAGCCAAAGTCAAAACCTCAACTAACTGAGCCATACAGGCGTCCCATCCAAAGGGAGATTTTGACACTCTTTCTAAGACTGTTGAATTCTAGCAACCCTCACATATTTAAAACTGGTAATACATTTCATGCAATAATTAGCTCTTCCTATGACATTTCACAAGATCAAAGAAATTTGAACAATTACCTGTTCCTTGTTGATAACCAGGCTTTGGTTATCTTGTGGTTGATGGTCTTTCTAAAGAAGTGTTTTTCTAAAGTAACTTTGTATAATTCTTGTAAATTTTTTCTACTCAAATCTAGCAAGATGGAAATTATTCTACAGATATAAATATCAGGAACCAAAATTTTCCATCACAGAGTATAACTGTATATTTCCTTGAGTCACACCCTGAAAATCTTATGTTCATGTGTATGTGATCTATGTGCTTATATGGACATACGCAGTGATTTTCAAGGTTTATCTTAAGTCAGATGCACAGTGCTAGATTATTGAAATATTTAGGTAAAAATTCTAATTGGTTTCTACATGGACCATTTCTTAAGTCAATTAGAATTAAAAAGGAAATTCCTACTTCCAAATATAGTGTCATGGGGAATTTCTGGAAAGTTTTATGCATCTGTCACCTAAAGCCTAGAGTAGAGTGCCTCTTTGACCTTGAAAAGACAAGAGCTCTTCTGTCCCTCACAAGTTGGATTAGAGGACATCAAAGTCCTGAGGATGTTCTAAAGGCCAATAGCTTCAACCAGCTCTGCTAGATTTTTGAGAGAATAAAAATTATCCTCCTTAGGCTGGTCTCTGCCCATTGCATGAACAAGAGATGACAGAAGTAAGAATACATCTTCTCATTCACAAAGGAGACCCTGGCTTAGGAA
Source organism: Phoca vitulina (assembly GCF_004348235.1). Lineage (NCBI taxonomy): Eukaryota > Metazoa > Chordata > Mammalia > Carnivora > Phocidae > Phoca > Phoca vitulina. The sequence continues at coordinate 34,687,567 of NW_022589712.1, forward strand.
GCGCCACCTTTTCTGGAACTTTCCTTTGTTAATTGTAGAGATATTCTATTTATTGAGAAATATTTGCACTGGCCTGCAATGAAATAATCAATTCAACTTCTCCAAAATGCCTAACCATCTACATTGCAGGTGCTGTATATCTAGGAAACACAATTCACAGAATCCCTGTTCAGGGAGTAGGTAGCCTCTTGGAAATATCCTAGTCGTTCCTAAGCCCAAAATATTACCCCTGCTGCCATTTATTCACCTGTTCTCCTCATGAAGTTTCATCTTTGGCATCCAATTCAGTGCTTTCTCTGCTCTCCTGTACTGCCCAAGGCTATCTTGAGCTTTTGTGATCATTTTACTTTGAAATAGAAATTAATCTATTGCTTAAAACAATAATGCTAGGTAACACAAGTTTTTGTTTTTGTTTTTAAGATTTTATTTATTTATTTTGACGGAGAGAGAGAGAGACAGCGAGAGAGGGAACACAAGCAGGGGGAGTGGGAGAGGGAGAAGCAGGCCTCCCGCTGAACAGGGAGCCCGATGCGGGGCTCGATCCCAGGACCCTGGGATCATGACCTGAGCCAAAGGCAGACGCTTAACGACTGAGCCACCCAGGCACCCCAACACAGGTAAGTCTTTATATTTTCTTCCCCTTCTTGCCTTCATTGTCACCAGAGTCAAACTTGATGTACAGTGTTTCCCACATTTCAGAGTTAACTGAAAAACCTAAATGAGCTGGGGAGAAAACCAGCTCTGGGCATAAATTTTCCTTGATGCTTTTAATTTACTGATTAACTTAGGGAAGTCCCTCTTCCTGAGAGATTCTATGGGTTTGAAAAGAATTAAATTCTCTTAATTTCATCTAAAGTTAGTGTTAAATTTCACACCATATATATCATCTCACTTCTGTTAGAATGGCTATTATTAAAAAGACAAGAGATAACAAATGCTGGCAAGGTTGTGGAGAAAAGTGAACCTTTCTACACCTTTGGTAGAAATGCAAATCAGTGCAACCAACATAGGAAACAGGAGGAAGATTCCTCAAAAAAATTAAAAATAGACCTATCACATGATCTAGCAATCCCACTTCTGAGAAATGAAATCACTACTTCAAAAAGATGTCTGCACCTTGTGTTCACTGTCGCATTATTTAGGATAGCCAAGACATAGAAACAAAGTGTCCACTGATAAATGAATGGATAAGGAAGATGTGATATATATACAATGGAATATTATTCAACCATAAACAAGGAAGGAAATCCTGCCATTTGTGACAACATGAATGGAACTTGAGAGCATTGTGCTAAGTGAAATGAGTCAGAAAGAGAAAAATAATGTATAATCTCACTTATATGTGGAATCTAAAAAACAAAAACAAAAATGAATATATAGAAAAAGAGAGTAAGGGGCGCCTGGGTGGCTCAGTCAGTTAACCATCTGCCTTTGGCTCAGGTCATGATTCCAGGGTCCTGGGATCGAGCCCCACATCTGGCTCCCTGCTCAGCGGGGAGTCTGCTTCTCCCTCTCTCTCCACCCCTCCCCCCTCTCATGCATGCGTGCTCTCTCTCTCTCCCTCTCTCTCTCTCAAATAAAAATAGAAAAGAAAAGAAACAGAGTAGATTGGTGGTTGCCAGAAGAGAGTAGGACAGGGAAATAGGTAAAGGTGGTCAAAGGGTACAGACTTCTGGTTGTAACACGAGTAAGTTCTGGGGATCTAATGTATAGCATGGTGACTATGTTAACAATACTGTATAGTGTACTTGAACATTGCTCAGAGAATAGATCTTAAAAGTTCTCACCATAAAAAAAAGAAAAAGGTAACTGTGTGAGGTGATAGATGTGTTAACTAACTTTATTGTGGCAATCATTTCACAATATATATGTCAAATCATCACATCATACACCTTAAACTTACACAGTGTTATATGTCAATTATATCTCAAAAAAGCTGGGAAAAAATTCACCTGATAATACCTACATTATAAATTTAGAACCATTAATGCTATTCTAGAAAATGACATTCAAATTTAAATCAAGAAAAGAAATACAAATAATATAATGAAAAGAAATAGAATCTGAGAGGCCAATTTCATCATTTTGATTATATGGATTTACTAAAATCAACAATTGGCTGAATGAATAAGGATGTTGATGTGGCAAATATAACTCCTCCCCCCCTTTTTTTTTCCAACCAAATGACCAAAGGGTCTTGTAACATTTAGAAAAATAAGTACAAAGAAATAATTTACTGGTACCAGACTGTTTTTAGTTTGGTTTGGTTGGTTTTATCCTTTCAAGAGCAATTCTTTTCCTTAAAAATCCTTACAATATCACCTGGCTTTTCACAAATAAGGCAATCTAGCCAACAATGGCTTTCTTAAATTTTTTTATTTGAGTATAGTTGACACATAATGTTACATTAGTTTCAGGTGTACAACATAGTGATTCAACAACTCTATACATTATGCTATGCTCACCACAAGTGTAGCTACCATCTATCACCATTAAATACTATTACAACATCACTGACCATAATATTTCTCACGCTGTGCCTTTTTTTTTTTTCCATGCAGTACGTGCCCTCTTTAATACCCATCACCAGGCTAACCCATCCCCCTCCCCTCTAGAACCCTCAGTTTGTTTTTCAGAGTCCATCATCTCTCATGGTTCGTCTCCCCCTCCAATTTCCCCCCCTTCATTCTTCCCCTCCTGCTATCTTCTTCTTCTTCTTTTTTTTTTTTTTTAACATATAATGTATTATTTGTTTCAGAGGTACAGATCTGTGATTCAACAGTCTTACACAATTCACAGCGCTCACCATAGCACATACCCTCCCCAATGTCTATCACCCAGCCACCCCATCCCTCCCACCCCCCACCACTCCAGCAACCCTCAGTTTGTTTCCTGAGATTAAGAATTCCTCATATCAGTGAGGTCATATGATACATGTCTTTCTCTGATTGACTTATTTCGCTCAGCATAACACTCTCCAGTTCCATCCACGTCGTTGCAAATGGCAAGATCTCATTCCTTTTGATGGCTGCATAATATTCCATTGTATATATATACCACATCTTCTTTATCCATTCATCTGTCGATGGACATCTTGGCTCTTTCCACAGTTTGGCTATTGTGGACATTGTTGCTATAAACATCGGGGTGCACGTACCCCTTCGGATCCTTACATTTGTATCTTTGGGGTAAATACCCAGTATGCTGTGCCTTTTATTCCTGTGACTTATTCATTCCATAACTGGAAGCCTTTATCTCTCACTCCCCTTTACCCATTTTGCCCATCTCCCCTCTTCCTACCCCCACCCTTGGCAACCATCAGTTTAGTCTCTGAATTTTTAGGTTTGATCCTGCTTTTCCAACAATGGCTTTTTAAATCCCAAATTGAAGGGACACTTGTAGATCTCCATCTTACTTGACTTCACAGTCACTTTTGACCCTGTGATTATTCTACTTTGAAATCATTTCTTCCATCATGTTCCAAGATTCTGCATGTCTTGGTTTAATTCCTATTTCAATAATACTCTTTCTCAGTCTCTTTTAAGTTTCACCTTCTTCTCTTCCCTGTAAATGTGTGTTTTTCCCAAAGTTCCTTCACTTGTACTCTTCTGATTCCAGTTAACCCTCTGTCCTGGAACATCTTAGCCAAGTCTCTGATTTCAGCTACCATTTGTTCAGCTGTGAATCTCAAATCTATATTTGCCTCTCAGATCTCTCTCTTGAGCTCCAACCCATGTATCCATATGTCTATTACACATCATCCATCTTTAAATCAATAGATCCCCAATTGAACTCACCATTTTTCCTACTTGTTTTCCATACCCACTCCTTCAAAACACTTTGACGTGGGTCACCATCTAACTATTAGGGTAAGCCAGAAACTGAGCAATCAACTTTAACCACTTTATCTTTTCCATTCCCCATTCCCTCTCTCATCCAGTCCTACTGATCTAAACTTCTTCAATCAGCCCCATCCTCTCAGTTCCTATCACAGCTCCTTTAGCTCAGGTACTTATCACTTCTTACCTGCAATACCTGATAATGTCCTAGCAGATCCCCCCCCAAGTTTATTCTGAAACTTTATCCACATGCCACGCAGATGCTAGAGCTGTTATTCTTAATGGAGTGACTGGAAGGAAATCATAAAATCCTATCCAAATGTTGCAGAAGAAGGACAAAAAAGAAAGACTTCTTTAAACAAATCGTATTTATGATAATTTGAAAAATCCTATTGGAGATTTTAAGATGATACTGTTTGCGGTAATAATTTTTATTTTGAACTTCAAAATATTTTAAAGAAGGCTATATGTTTATGTATATTGAAAGATGGCATGTGGTGTTTTTTTTTAAAAAAGAAAGAAAAAAGAAACTGTACTGTATAAAATTCTTCAGTGGGTCCACATTAACCTTAGAATAAGGAGCCACTTGTTTAGCATGTTTTATAAGGTTCTCAATGACCTGGCTCCTGTTTATCTCCCCCAGCTTCTCATCAGTGATTACTAAACATTAACACTATATAACGCTACAAGTGATAAAGAGCTATTTGATGCCTTAATGTCTTTGCACATGCTGTTTTCTCTATTTGAAATACCCAAACTACAGGCTAGTGCACACACACACACACACACACACACACACACACACACAAACATACACACATAATTTCCCCCTGGCTGATATCTTCTTTTTCTTCAAGAAAGTCATCAAGTATAACCACCTTTAGAAAATCTTCTTTGACAACAAAATAAATTATTTTCAGGGTAAAAAAAAACATGCCTCTAACGCTCTGCTCTCATCTTTAAATATCATGTGAATTCCTCTATTATATTACTCATCACACTGGAATGAAATGCTTGGTTTCCTTATCTATAGTCCCTACTAGACAGTGAGCTTCCTCAGAACAAAGATGACATTTTTCATTTCTATATCCGCAATATCCAGCCTGGATTTAAATAAATGTTTTCTGAAACCATTTAGACATTTTTTAAATGTTTTAATAAATAGTAAACAAATTCCTTAATATAGCTTTGTTTTGAGCATTTCAGACTGATATTCTTTAGCTTATAATACAACACCTCCATAAACAGAGAATAGCCATTAAATGACTCACCCCATTCTACAGATTATGTATCAGAGGCACTGAAGTCTAAAGTACAATGAAAGCCTTTAAGACGAAATAAGACATAAAATACATATTTTTTTTAAAATTCTTTACAAGCCAACACTTGTCAGTTAGCTAAATAAATTAGGTTTAGTTCATTTGGTGATTTTCTCTTTAATTGGCTTTAAAACTCAAATTTATAAGCCTATTAACAAAAGAAGACAAATAGCTTCCAAAAGATAGTACATAAAGAAATTTGGTGAATGCAAAGTAGCCCAAATAAATTATATTGCAAATTGTTTTAGAAGAAAATAGTCCATTTAAGGAAGATAAACTTGCTATTATTAGCTAAGATGGTCCTTTAATGTCTTTATTATGTGTATTAATTATTATACAACCAACTATTTAGGTCAGCATGGATTTGTTCCTATTGCACATACACTTAAATTCCAAAAATTTGAGGAATTACAATAACAATGTATTCATGGCCACCCAAAATATGTGTAAAACATTTGACTGCCAAAATTTTTTATCATCTCTTACGCTAAAGATTGCATAGGGAGTTTAAGAAATGAAAACAGCTTTTGTTTACTGCTCACCTGGCTTGTTGCACAATTACTGTATACAGAGTGTGTAATCCGAATCCAGGATGAGATGAAAGCTTTGCTGCCATCCTCACGATCAGAGAGAAGAGTTACCATCAGGTGTCACAATGCTCCCTGGCCATGGTCAACACCTGGGCACTCAAGCCACTCTTACCGAACAGGCCATAAACCAGGGCACAGAGCACAGAAACTTTAGTCTATCATTCAAGGTCACCTCTGCTGACTCTCTATGGTATCCTTGGATTTAACTTCCTTCATTGTCTAAACCTCTACTTATCTATGAGACTCATTCATTCTCCCACTCATTCATTTATTCTTTCACAAAAATATGTTGAGTACTCACCTTGCACAGGCTCTGCGCATTATGCACAATATATAGGGGATTCAAGATGAGGAAAACCAGCAATATTCCTGCCCTTGTGGATTTTAGAGTTTATTTGGGAAATAGGCATTATTCACTCAAATATGCATAATTCTAAACTCACTAAGTGTCATAAAGGAAAAATACATAGGATAACTAAGGTAATGCTGATGGTGAAGTAAGAGAAAGATCCCCTTCCCCATTTTATTACATTCTCTGAAGTCCTGTTGGTCTTATTTCCCAGCTCAGAAACTGTCTAGTAGCTATCCATTGACCAAACCCTATTTCTCAAACATCTTCATGGCTCCAGATATAGTTTGGCTCTGACCATTCAACTGTTATAAAAATAATGGTCTCGCATAATATTTTCAAGTGATAGAGACATTCCTTAGACATGTCTAAATGTTTTTAAAATATTAAGTATATACCTTTTAATTCTGCACATATTTTCAGCTTGTGCAATTTCTTGGAGTAATGATACCATAAGCTTATTGTCCATTTTGTAAAGGTAGAGAAGAGATATTTTGGGTAGTGAATGGCCCTAAAGGAAGCTTTTGGGCTTGTTCCAAATGCTGAAGCCTTGACGGAGTTGTACAAAAGTTATGGGGAAAATGAACATTTAGTTAAGGCTCCTTTCTGAGACAGTTTGTGACTGGAGTTAGACAAGAGAGAAAAAGAATAGTTTTTGAGGGATAATAATAAAGTTATCTTGTGGGAGAAACGTAATTACTGAGCACTAAAAGTGGCCCAGCACTCACTTATATACCACATTTCTATGCCAAGTGAAGACTCAGTCCTACTGGGATGATATTTAAAGCATCCCAAACTGGAAAACTGGTGTCCATTGTTTAAAAACTTGAGCCTCTTTTTGCATATGGAACAAATTCTGTATAAATATTAATTGGACAACTGTCAGGGCCACACATTCAGAGTTAGTGTTACATAAACTGTCAACCCACAGACAGGTTGAAGAGGGGGTAGATATTCTCCGGGGAACCCATCTTATCAGTCTGCCCCACATCCTTTCTATAAGTAAGGGAGCTGACAGAATCAAGGGCAAAGTAAGGAGAGCTGCAGATTTTAAGGATCCTCTCAGGTTAGCATTTTACAGCTTCCGCACAGATGCATCCTTGGCTTTAAAATTCCCCCTTCACTAGCATCATGATTTTACCACTGAGGCCAACAATCAGTAACAAGTTCTAATTCAGGACACGAAGACTCTTCCTGGGAATAAGGATATGATACTACTCTCAGGCAACAAGGCTTTTTCCCAACATTCTGAACCTTTTGGACTTGAGAATTGCACTGCATGGGGGAGCAGAAAAAGCAAGAACAGAGCAGCCCTTAACCAAAAACACCTTCAAGGTCAACTACCCCTCTCAAAGCCACAGGTTCATGGAGCTCTTGCCATGCTTGCCTCTGCCCAAGCTGGCTGACCTACTTGACTTCGTGCCCGTTCAAACCTTCAAATCAAACCACCTGCTCAGTCCCTCCCTAGGACCTTGATCCAGGCCGACTGCAGTTTCTCAGCCCCAGGCAAGAGACTAGGCCAGCTCTTTAGCGAGCACCGAGGAGCCTAGCCGGAGCTGCTAGCTAGTCCACACTCCCTCCTAACTCCTGCTGCTTCCCATCCCGTCGAAGCCATCAAAGCTGTGGGCACATGAACTAGTTCTAGCTTTGAAAACCATAAACACATACACAGACAATTCTTTTTACAGAGCCTTACCCTGGGCATGCAGCTCTACTTTATACTCAGTCGGATCAGCTCAAAACTTTTCTTGAAAAGAGCTGGTTTGTATTTTGTGCCTGTTCTTCTGCCTGCCAAGGTTATTTTTTAGCTGCATCTCACTATACGACATCATTTTTGTTTATTTTTCACCAACCCCTGGTGAAGCTTTTCTACCTCAACCCCCTAGAATAGGTATTTAGATATCCTAAAATTATTAATTACCCATATAACCCCCTGCCTAACAAAGCGGTGTGCAATAGCATCATTTCTTTGCCCAAAAAGTTTTGAGACTGTCACCACTTGTCAGTTAATATTAATTGTGGTTTGGAGATGACAATGATAAAAAAAAATATATGGTATATTTAGCAGGTAACAGCTTACTAAAGCGTATACAAGATTAGAAAGTACTATATCATCCAGCCTGAAGTGTTACTTCCCTGCATGAGTGGCTATTTGCAAAGCTGATTTACAATGTGGCAAATAAGAAAATGGGATGACATACAGCAGGAGAGATGCTGTCCGAATTTCCATGCAGGCACTGTTCTCAAGTACTACCTACCATAAATTCTCACAAGATAAAGTATATACCAGAGGAAGCAGTGAACCATTTTCTTTATACTTCTTCCATCCTGCCAGAACTTGAAAATTAAAACAGGAAAAAGTAAAAAAGAGCCTCTACTTTGAAATCAGAGTGGACAGCATCAGACAAAGAACAGTTCCGTGACTGGTTCCAACTCTGTATGGGTTTACGTGACCTTGGGCAAGACTGAATCTTAATCATTTAAAACTATGTCTGAAACCAATAAAAACATACCAAACAATGGAAATGAATAGTTGATCCGGTCAGCTGTCGCTCAGCTCTCGCTGATATATCCTTGAGATGGTCTTGATAGAAGGAACAACCAAAAGATATCTTCCTAATCCAAACTGGTGAATTTATAGTACATAGAAGTTATTAATACTAGCAGTGTTGGTGAACTTTGATGCTCACTTATATTCTAACATTTTTTATAGAAAGATATAAATAATCCCAAATATTGGGTGGAATTTTGTTTCTTAAAATTTCTAGGCAATAATAATAAGTCATCATTCATATAGCAACATTTCAAACAAATCTCTTAAAAGCTGTTAGGATATTATGCAATTAAAAAATAGTGGATAGGACAAGCGATGCAATTAAAAATTACTTCAGGCTTTCTTCAAGTTCGGTGAAAGTTGGCATGTAAAAAGTAAATTTTAAGAGTAAGTTATTTGGGAAAGTCCTACATCTGCAATCATTCAACAAAATGTCTGACATGCACCGGGCAAAATGTTAAGTGTGGGAGATGCATTAGTTAAAAAGACAGACAAAATTCCTATCTTCCTGGAGCTTATACCATCAGGGAATGTACAAATTAAACAGATAATTACAAGAGTTGAATAATTACAAGGGCTCAAAATGCTGCAAACGGAGTGGTGGAAATACATATATGATCACTACACAGCAAATGAAGTTTTAATTGGATGGAGTTAATAATAGGGACTATGAGTCATCTGAGATTCTTGATTCATGAGATGAGAATTACACCATTAGGAGTAAAGATCATCATCAGAGAGCAAGACTGGCCAGTGGATACAGAGATCTTTCCAATTCAGGTAAGAGTTAAGAGTCTCTTTCAGCAAGACTTCTCAAAACATAGTGAAAAAGGACCTATTGCCATTTGTATCCCCAGATTTATGTTAGTACAAAATCCTGAAATTTAGTGATCAGAAGACAGAGGACAACAATTTCCTGGATACTGAAATTTGTATGTACAGTCAGTTGTCTTTAGCACAGTTTTCTGCAATTGATAAACTTGATGCAATTGCACCAATTAAAGCAGAAACATAAAATTATTCTTTGTGTGTCAATTATACTCAAAAAAATTTTTAAAGATTTTTTTCCTAAGTTAAACACAATTTTTATTTTTTAAATTTTTTTAAGATTTGAGAGAGAGAGAGCCCCTGCACAAGAAAGGGGAGGGGCAAAGGGAAAAGCAAGCTCCATACTGAGCAGGACACAGGGCTCCATCCCAGGACCCCAGGATCATGACCTGAGCTGAAGGCAGACATTTAACCGACTGAGCCACCCAGGTGCCCCCACAATTTTTATATTTTAAGTAGCATATAGGGGATGAAACAAAAATCCAAATGAATATGTAAGATATATGAAGAAACTTCAAAGAAACTACCTTTCCAGACACCCCCCAAATACACACTTACACAATTTCCAGCGGAGACATAATTTTACTCTTCTGACTTTAGAGATGCTGTAGTTGAAAGTTTTCTGAGAAGAACTTTGCAGTTTATATCCACCTTTGCAAATAGGCGGCTTTTTGACCTTCAACAAGTTACTTTTTGAGTCTCGGTATCTTCATTTGTAAGATGGAGTTAATAATCCCTCTACAGATTTGTGAGTTTCCGACCATGAAATGCTAACCCTTGCCTAATGTAAAACAGGTACTCCATGGAAGCTTCTGAGTCTCTTTTCCTATCTCTGTCCTGCTCACTTTGCTAAAACCAAACAAGAGAAAGGGAAAAAAGAGAGAGAGAGAAGAAAGAGGAGAGAATAGAACAAAAAATCTGCTTCTCTTTCTAACAGAGCCGGAGTCAGAATGAGAGACACCTTCCAGGCACAGGAGAAATGAGTGAAAACAGATTTGCATTTTAGGTATCACATGGTGATTGAGTGGAGAATCTCTGCCCTTAATTTAGTGCCAAATACAAAATAGGTGCTTAATATTGAGTTAATTAACTGTAATGAAAAGAATGACTAAATTGAATGCCTAAACTGCAGGAATAAATAAGTGAATGGCATGGCATCCATCTCAAAGTTCTTTGCACCTCTACACAAATTTATTATTTTATTTTTTGGTGCTACTTTCTCTTAGATCAGTGGCTTTTCACCCTGGCTACATAATAAAACCAACTGGGCAAACTTTAAAATTGCCCAGACTGGGGCACCTGGGTGGCTCAGTCAGTTAAGCGTCTGACTCTTGATTTCGGCTCAGGTCAGGATCTCAGGGTCCTGAGATCAAGCCTCCACATCAGGCTCCGCACTTAGCAGGGAATCTGCTTGAGATTCTCTCTCTCCCTCTCTTTCTGCCCACCTCCCCCACCTTGCGTGTTCTCTCTCTCTCTCTCTCTCAAGTAATCTTTAAAAAAAAATTGTCCAGATCAATTGCCTCAGAATCTTGGGGGAGGGGGAGCATCAGTAATTGTTAATGTTCCCTAGGTGATTCAAATGTAATGTCAAAGTTGACCACAGTAAAAGGTTCAGCTCTTTTATACTAGTCCGTGCCCTGCCTCATACATACTAATTTGATGACAAATATCACCATTCCCTTTTAACCCATCCTTAACCCGTGCCTCTGAGTTAATAATTAATCACTCTGTTTTGCCCTTGTTTACTGACCAGTGAGCATTAAATGATGCAGTCCTCATTGGATCTTGGCCCTTCTAGAAACTAAGCTAGATGTGGAATGGTGTGTAATAGCAGAAAAATTAGATAGATTTGAAATTGATTACAATTCTACAATTCCAGCTGAGCAATGAAATGACCTGGGGATTAAAATCTCCCTCTCTCTACTCTATATTTCTCTATCACTGTATATCTCAAAAACCCAGCCCAATCACCATACCAATTGAATCAGAATCTCTGCATTTGGGACCCAGATATCAGACTGTTTTTTCAAACCTAGGGAAACTTTCTGCAAAGCAGGACTTTGTTTATATTCTTGTACATAGATGGCCACTTCTCATAGCCTTCCGTACAACTGGCTCCAGCTGTCAATGGAGAAAGCAAAGCAGAATGATGAGACCCTTGTGTAAATATAATCCTGTTGGTTCCTTTTGAAATGTGTAGTTTCTCCCTTTGAAGAAACCCAAGCCCTGACTCCATCACTACTCTTCCAGGTAAGGTAAGGTCAGTGTAAGGACAGCAGCTTGCGTATGCCCTCTCTGATCTGCAGGATACAAATGTAGCCTAGACATGCCACACCCTTCTTAAATCCAAATTTTCCATGTAATTCCACATTTTTGGAGCCTGATAATCTGATAAAGTAAGGCTGCGTGCCCATTATTGGGTCTTTCATTGCATTTATAAGTAAGCCTATTAATGGTGAAATATCAATCTATCTCTTCTTCCAGAAAGCATAAGACTAGAGGATACTAATTTACATAGATGAATAAACGTGACCATATCTTGGACATTTTGGCTTCTTATATTCTGTTATTGCTTGTTTTTCCTTTTCTTTGTTTTTTTTTAAGATTTTATTTATTTATTTGACAGAAAGAGAGAGAGCATGTGCACAAGCACGGGGAGCAGCAGAGGGAGAGGGAGAAGCAGGCTCTCCGCTGAGCAGGGCTCAATACCAGGACCCTGGGGATCATGACCTGAGCTGAAGGGAAATGCTTAACTGACTGAGCCACCCAGGCGCCCCTCCTTTTCTTTGTTCTTGAAACCACCTCTCCCTCCCTCCCTTCTTCACATTCATTCTATCTTTCCTCTCCAAGAAAATCATGTTAAAAATGTAGTACTATTTGACCATATTTTTCAGTATGTACATGAATAGAGAGATTATTTTCAAGATTTGCTACCAAATAAAAAATCTTATTACATATACTTTTCTGATTCTTTTCCTTTTAACCCAATAATACCTCATAGAAATCCTGCAAAGCACCTCAATGTAGCTCTAATTCATTTTTTTTAAGATTTTATTTATTTATTTGACAGAGAGAGACACAGTGAGAGAAGGAACACAAGCAGGGGGAGTGAGAGAGGGAGAAGCAGGCTTCCCGCCGAGCAGGGAACCTGACCCGGGGCTGGATCTCATGACCCTGAGATCATGACCTGAGCTGAGATCAGGAGTCAGACGCTTAACCAACTGAGCCACCCAGGCACCCTTTTTTCCTGTTTTTGTGATACTATGAACAAGTTTAATTAATCATCCTTATATATTTATACTTACATATTGGTGCCTTTAATTCTATGGCCTAAATACCCAGGATGAAATTGCTGGTAAAGGGGAATATGAGGGGTTTTTTTTTTCCCTTTTTAGTTACAAAAGCTGTTACTAGATATCCTATCCCCCCCAAAAGTAAGAATTCACACATCCACTAGCAATTTCTGAAAATACTCTTTTCCCCATAAGCAGTAGGAAGATATCAGTGTTTTGGTGCTGTTTTGTTTTTGTTTTTTAATTTTGGCCAATCTAACCAGGTTATAATGCCATCTCAGTTAATTTAATTTGCATCTCCAACTCCTATTGAGTTTTATTATCATTTCATTTATTGACATTTTGGATGTGACATTTTTAATAGTAGTGGAAATTGACATTTTGGATATGAATTGTCCATTCATGTCTTTGTCCATTTTTTTTTTTTTTCATTTAGAAACACATACCTTCAATGATTTTTTTAGGGATTTTTAACATTTTATTTTATTTATTTTTTTAAATTTTTTAATTTTTTAAGCTCCACATTAGATGTGGTGCTTAAAAACTCACGACAGATCAAGAGTCACATGCTCTACCAACTGAGCTAGCCAAGTGCCCCCTTTTCAGGGATTTTTAGCCTTTCATCATTTAGGAAAGAAATAAGCTTCAGCTGTGTTTTTGGTAAATGGTCTTTTTAATTGTAATGTGGTATTTTTTTCTGTTTTTTTCTAAATGTTTTACTGGAAGTCCCTAATAAATTTTTTAAATGCTGTTTTCAACATCTATTGTTATGAACATGTTTATTCTCTTTAAGTTTGTTTTATATTAAATCATGGATTAAATTCTGGTGGCAGATTTCCTGATAATAAATCACCATCCATTGCTAAAATAAAACTTTTATCATAGTATATTAATTGATAAATTGTAAAATTCTTTTTCTAATATTTCATTCTTTTACCTGTTAAAACATGAGATTGATCTATAATATTTTCTTTACTTAAGGGATATAGTTATATTTATGGTCACATATATGTACATGTGTATACATATACATACGATATTGTTTTACTCAAAACAATTTTTATTTTTTCCCTACCAGACCTGTTCAAGATTGAAAATGTTATCCTAAAATTTTGTTATAAATTCTGCTGGATCTAATTTGGTTTCTAATAGATTTTAGTTTATCTATTTAGTTGCTATGCTGGGTACGTAAACAGTATCAATATATCTCCTTTATATATAGTAATTTTATTGTTGTAGAATATCTTTCTTTATTCTGATTAGTGCCATTATCCTTAAATTTCAGCTTTTCTGATATTTATAATACTACTCCTGCCTTATTTTGTTTGAATTTACCTCATATTTCTCTGCTCTCCCTTTGTTACAATGTGTTTCCCGTAAAGTCAATACAGAGCTGTGCTTTTTTTTTACCTCAATTTGATGGTCTCTTTCTTGTAAAGGGAGTTCTCAATTAACATTTAATGTAATGACAGAACATTTTATCCCTTATGTTACTTGTTTATCATATATAGTCAGTTCTGCTATGGTGATTATTTTAAAATAAGAATTTGTTCCAACATGATTGACGAAAAATTGGACATAAATTTCATGTTTTCTTATGAATCATTTCATGAATATCCTTAAAGGCAGAAAACTACTGGTTGGCCTTAACCAAAAATAAATGAATAAATATTTGTGCCTGGAATGACTCCAAGTGCTGTGAAAATCAGTAAGAACAAGACCTAAAAAAAAAAAAAAAAGAAATTGAAAGATTGTTGAGCATGTGAATTAAAGATCAAATAGTACAACAATGAGTTCTCACTATCAAAGAGAAAGCATTACTATAGACAAAGACCTCAGTCACCAAACCCTGCAGAACTGGCTCCTTTTAATGCTACTAGCAACTGTTTTGGTGGTTCCAAACATCACTACAATTCCCTGTCCGTAAAGCTGTGAGTGCACTTGAGAAAACCACAGATTAGGTATCTGTCCAGCAGTGCTACCCAAGTCAGTCAAAGAGAACGCCAGGCATTGGATCAAATTTTAAATACTGATGAAACAAGTCTCTATTATAAACATGTGCCTCGAAGGACCTACATCTCAAAGGCAAACATGCTTCCGGGTTTCATGCTGCGAAAGACTGCAAATGTTGATAGCCCTCCTTCTACCCCTTCACAGAAATTCAGTCTGCAACCATTCCAGCTCCCACTTTCACAAGCATACTGCAGTTGTTTTCAAGGTAATTTGACATGTTTATTGCAGTCCTTATGTATTATTTTAACAATTTGGCATGTATAAAGCTGTCCCACTCATTTTTATTAGGTTCTAATCTTCTTATTATCTCTGATAAAGGTTTTGAGTGTTGTACTCCATTTTTTCCCATAAGCCTTGTGGTTTTTAAATTCTATGATTTTGCAGAAGGCAGTCATTTTGGAAACGAGTATGTTGAGTCATAGAATCGATGGCATTTTTATATTCACTTTCCTTCTTTTTCCTTTTCCTTATTTTTGCTGGTTAGATTATGAACTTATTTCTGCTTTTATTCATGTTAATTGAGCTATATTTTTCCACCTGTTAATGGTTATATTAATGAGACTCTTAATCAGACACATATCTTTCCTATCTTTCCACTACTATTAAAAAGCAGATGGCTAGGGGCACCTGGCTGGTTCAGTGGGCAGAGCATGCAACTCCTGATCTCGGGGTTGTAAATTCAAGCCCCACATTGGGTGTAGAGATTACTTAAAAATAAAATCTTAAAAAAAAAAAAACCCACAGATTCAGTTTTTGTGAACTTGCCATATTTGTATCTCTCTATAACCTAAAATAAAGGTTGAATATTTAATAAGATTTTTTTTTAAATCAAATGGCAAGTCTTTTTTCAACCAAGATGCTGTATTTCCATCCTAGCTCCTGCTTTTCTACCCTTACTCATAAACACACACACACACACACACTCAGACCCACATCCCACAGCAATGAGCTGTGCTTCGTTTTTCCCCCTCTTCAGCATGGCCCAGATAAAGCTATTTAAATGCTTTTACTTTTCTCTTCTCCCACCCACTGCAAATTCTTGGGTTTTGCTCAAATAATGTAGTGCTTTGGGTTGTAGGCTAATATTTAGTCCCCATATTTCCTTCAGTTTCAAGATTCCATAATTAACACTTACAAATCAGTAGGATACTATTATCCATACAGGGTTAGCTATATGGCTACATATCCTATCACAGAGTCTCTCTTCTATTTTCCCTACAGTTTGAACACATTGTTTTCTCAGTTATTTTCTTCTAATGCAGCATATACTCCATGGTTTGCATAATCATAAATATCTTTCTCACACCCTGAAATATGAATATCTGTTATGAGTACATTAAGATTCCTGGCTTGAAGCCTTTCTCCCTTCAAGATGTTATTCCATCTCTTCTATATTTACCTCTTACAGATGAGGAGTCCATTGATAGTCAGATCCTCTTTCTTATGTAAGAATTATTTTCCTTTTTTTTTTGGATAGAGGCTTATAAGGATCTTTCTCTTTTTTTTTTTAAGGATTTTATTTATCTATCTGAGAGAGAGAGACAGAGATAGCAAGAGAGCATGAGCAGGGAGGAGAGGGAGAAACAGGCTCCCCACTGAGCAGGGAGCTCAATGCGGGGCTTGATCCCAGGACCCTGGGATCATGACCTGAACTGAAGGCCGATGCTTAACCGACTGAGCCATCCAGAAAGGATCTTTCTTTAAACATTTTACCATGAAATCTTTATGTCCATGTCTTTTCTCATCAATTCTACTTGAAAATAGCTAAGTTCTCTTGGGTCTCTACATCTGAGAAGCTTTCTACTATTGGTTTAATCATTTCTCTCCTCTCTCTGTTCTTTGTTCTCCTTCTGGAACTCCATTTGTTTACATTTTTTTAAAGATTTATTCATTTATTCTAGAGAAAGAGAGTGCACGAGTGGGTGGAGGGGCTGAGGGAGAGGAAGAGAATCCTCAAGCAGACTCCCAGCAGAGTGCAGAGCCTGACATGGGGCTTGATCCCAGGACCTTGAGATCATGAGCCAAAACCAAGAGTCGACTGAGCCACCCAGGTGCCCCTCCATCTATTTATATTTTATAGTTATCTTCAAATGTTGTACAATTAATATAAATCTACTTTTATAAAGTATACATTGAGATATTTCTTTCCTTCAATCTTTCAGATCACTATTTTCAGCTCACTGTATTCATTAAGGTATTCTTGAAACATAACAGATAAACTCAGTTGCTTAATAAAATTAAGCATTGTATTTCTTAATCATATAAAGTGTAAATGGTCAAAATAAGAGCAGTCTGCTCTGCTCAGTCAACCTGGTCTGATGGAGACTTCTCACCTTCTACATTGGGCTTCCTAGGTCACCTCAGGCATCTACCTCCAGCTAAAATATAGGGAGAGTGGGGGATCACCATTAGAAGTTGGTATGTCAGTTCTATAATTTGTGCACATTAATTCTACTCGGTCTTCATTAGCAAGAACTTGACTGTATGAGCATGTGTAAGTGCAAAAGTGGCTAGGAAATGAAATCTACTGTATGGACCAAGGTCAGGCTGTCCCAAGATGGGCTACTTTGGCATGAACATTATTTTGAGTTAGAGGCAATCAAAACCCAGTAGATTCAGGAAAAGCTATTTACCTTCCCCTCCATTGCCTGCTTATACCAGGAAGAAAGCTGTTAACAAATTCCTCTTTACTTAGGAAAGTTATCTACATAATATGACAACTTTTGTTTTCCAAACATCTCCTCTCACCTTCCAACTAATGATCTTTCTCCCCTTTGTTTCCCTCAGACCCCTACCCCTCTCCTTACCTCGTATAAGCATCATGTTGCCTCACTGTCTTTACAATTCCCATGTCTGTGTGGCTATGCTTTTAAACTAGATATTTCTCCCATCAATCTGTCTCATGTCAATTTAATTCCTGGTCCAGCTAGAAGGAACTTGAAGGGCAGAGAATTCTTCCTCCCCAATGCTACTGTACATGCCCAGAACAAAGAGAGGCCAGGTCTTATGGAATACATAGCAGTCTCTGTCATCTTCACCAAAGACTACCACTCCTTCAATTCTTCTGATAAATTCTTTGGTGTGGAAATCTTTTTTGGGGAGGGATTGGATTTTATTTTTGCTTGTTTATTTGTTTTAGCCCCCAAAAAAGACATCTTGAGAAGTACTTCAATCTCCTTGAATATTCTGTATTCCAATTCAAATTACTGTCTCTCTCTTCCAGGAGCTCACTTTCATTTGACATGTTTTGTTTGTTCTGAGTGATCTTCCTCTCTTTGGCTACCAGACTTTTTAGATGTTTTTGGCTTGTTTCATTTTTTTCTGCTCAGTGGAACTCGAGGCTGATTAGAATGTACCAAAGTGAAGAAAGGGCACAAATATTGAAGGCCTCTCTGGTGGCCCACCAGCCATTAAGAAGTCCTTGCTAAAGCACCTGTTGTTCTCTCCCTGGCTTGAGTACATGGAAGAAGTCTGAGGATTGTCCAATTCTCTTTTATTAAAAGAAAAAAAAAAAGTCTTCCTCTTTAGAAACTAATGAACATCAGGCCCACAAACATGTTGATCTTCTACTGGGTTTCCACTAATCTCCAAGGGCAGTGCTCTCTACAGATTCCAGGGATTTTAACAGTTTAGTTCAAGCCTGCTTTAATGGTCTTGGGTACTTGCCCCACTAGAAGAGGAGAGATGAAAACCTTTTCACCCAACTGTTCTATGGGTTCCAGCAGCCATTTGAATCAAGAGAGACAGACAATTTGGGTGGAGTAGGTAGTAGAAGGGAGGAACACCAATTCAGGTCACTGTCTTCCTAGAACCTCCTGTTTTGAAACTCTGCATATTAACTTGCAGAGATATTTTTTCCATCAGCAAAGATTTAATGTTAATTTTTTAAATGCTGTCTGTTTGTCCCTTGTTTAATGAAGAAATATATGAACAAATTGTAAAAAAGTAAGATTCTATGATATTTTAAAAGAAATGTAATTGCATCCACCCCAAGTATGTATAATAACATACTCCCCCTCTGTTCTCTCTCTCTCAAATAAATAAATAAAACACTAAGTAAATAAACAAAGATTCTGAAATTTCATCTTTAACGTCAGCATCTTAAGCTTCAGACTACAGTATTTGACTTATTACGTCTAAATAATTATCAATTTAATGAGATTTTTTCTGAAGATAAAATATAAAATAAGACTCTATATAACAATAATATTCATATATCCTCATATTAAATTTTAGTAAATTTTCCTAACTCTACTTGTACTAATTATTTTATAGAGTAATTATGAATAACAAAGAAATTTTCTGTTCTCTATTATTTTAACAATCATTTATTATAATTAAAATGGCTTGAAAATATCTTATTTGCCCTGGAATGAAGGGAAAAGCTTAGAAAGAACTAAAAGAGCTATTATTTTGACTTGAACAACAATTACCCTTTTGCTCCCTTCACAACTCTTACTTCCAATCCAGGGTTTGATCATTTAGACAAAAGAAGAAACAGGTAATGAAAAGAACTGTATGAAACTACCTCTTTTTACCAACAATTCAAAACTTCACTTTTAAAGGCCAAATGACTACTGTATTTATTATTCAATAAACTTTTAATTTCTAACAATGACCAAATTTTATTAATGGTCAGGCCACTTGTTTTTCCCAGGAAGTTTGCCATAAGTGATCTTTCAAATTGTATACTGTTATAGTCAATAGCACTAAAACACTCCTACTGTGAGCATTAATTTGCACAAACTACCATCACTAGCAACTAATGAAAATACAAATAACAAACTATACATTTTAAAACTACATTTGAGTTTGAAAATCTGTCACTCAATATCCTGAATAGAAGGAACTGTCTGTGGTAACTGGGTTAACATATGACTGCTTACATCTGATATGTTTTCTATTTATTCATTCATCATTAATTTATTCATTCATTTATTTTTAAGTAAGCTCTATGTCCAGTGTGGGGCTTGGACTCCCAGCGGTGAGATCAAGAGTTGCATGTTTTACCAATTGAGTCAGCTAGGCATCCCCTGATATGTTTTCTAATAAGAGAATTTCATGTACAAAAAAGTCTAGTTACTTATAATTATGAGGACTATTTTGTTTTTATGAAACCTACCCCCAAAAAATAATTCAAGAAAAGGCCAATATAATAAATCATGGCTCTCACATAAAATTTAAGTTTTATATTTTTAAAACAGGATCTATTTTGTACCAGATATTAGGGAATATTAATAGAGATTATGTCTACAGGACAAGCACAGTCAAGATGGAAAACAAACATATCCACCAAGTATTACAGTCTAACATAATGAGTTATAATGGAGGTGCAAGATGCAATGAAGCTGTATTAATTCAGATTACATTAGTAGTGTAGGGGTAGAAAAGTTTTCCCTTCCTGCCTTCTAGGTTCTTTGGCTGGTTTAATAATTAAATTGGTATTTGGGATGCCTGCGTGGCTCAGTCAGTTAAACATCTGCCTTCAGCTTAGGTCATGATCCCAGGGACCTGGGATCAAGCCCAAAATCGGGCTCCCTACTCAGTGGGGAGCCTGCTTCTCCTCTCCCTCTGCCTGCCACTCCCCCTGCTTGTGTTCTCTCTCTCTGACAAATAAATAAGTAAAATCTTAACAAAAAAAAAAAAGTTATTTCCTTTAAGAAAAACAAAAAAATAATTAAATTGATATTAGATAGGTTAACAAGAGAAAAACAAAAGTGTAGTAACATGTATACATGGTCGAGACCCAGAAAAACTGAATAACTCTCCCCAGCGGCCAAGGCCATCACCTTAATATCATCTTCAGCTAAAAACAAAAAAAGATGTTGGAGGTAAATAGTCAGTTACAGGAGGTTGCCAGGAAAAGCACAGTTAGGAGGGGAGGGTTGTTATGCAGATATAAATCACTGCCTTTACCATTGACAAGAGTTTCTACAGACTGAGACCTTCCCCCCACTCCTCCTGGTATAGCCAAGGGGACACCCTTACAAATGGAGATTTCCCTTATATATACATGTAAAGTCCCTTATTGAAGGATAACCTGGTTTTCAGAGCTTCTCCAGTGTTTGCAGATTCTAAAAAAAATAAATGAATAAAATTTTTAAAAAAACCACAATTCTTATGCCAAAGGGACATATTTTGAGGTGGCAAATTCTGCTCCCCTACAGTCCTGCCTTTGAAATTTCCCCAACAAGTTTCACAGTCCAGAAGCTAAGTTGATAGAATGAACATTTCACTGAACTAGTCTCTCATTCCAAAGAAGAGGTCAGTTTAGTTTAACAGTTGTGTCTCATTTCAGGAGGTGGGTCTTGCAGGTTTTCCCTTGCAAAGGCTCCCAAAGTTTGGCCTATATTATGTGAGAAATTGGGTATTTAATAAGGTATTTCTGTGGAAGCAAAAGAAAACCAAAAGTTAAAGATTGGAGATGACTACAAACCCAGTCTGAGTCCTGAGGGCAGTCAAGAAAAGAGATTTCCAGATGTGAGAGTAGGCAGTTAGCTAGATATGAGCTGGGAACAAATGCTTTCCAACCTATGAAAGGGTATGGAGGCCAAGTTCCAAACAGCCCGGACAGACCCCAGGGGATATGCATGTGTTCTTCCATATGACCACTGCCCTACAGTAACCTATAGCTTCATTATAATACATTCACATTGTGGTTTTAACCCACCTTGCAGAAAATGGTTGCAAGGACAGTTCAGACAAGGACCATATGGGGCCAAAACTCCCCCTCCCAACTAGTAGGGGAAGTCCCTTAGATGATTGGCTGTAATCTTAGTCAGAAACTGCCCTTGCTATACATCATAACCTATCCAAACATAAAAAGAAAAGATAGCACTGACACGCCCCCCCCACCACCACCACCATGCAGCTGCCACCTCTGGGCCTGCACACTCTCCTATCTTGAGAGTGTACTTTTGCTTAAACTGCTATGAAACCCTTGCTTACTTAAGAGTTTGGCTCTGAATTTTCTTGACTGAACTCAAGAACTGAGGCCAGGAACAGAACATGCTGTTGACAAATGTAAGGGTCCAAGCATCATTTGCAGTTTGAATGTTTCTGATGATGTCATTGGGTGTTCAGGTAAACTCTCAGTGGGCCACACAGGAACAAGCATTCAGATTGTCTAAAGATGAGCTCTCGTGATGATTTCTCTGAAGCTCATACTAAGTTGTCTAGCTTCAGTTTGCAGAGCTTCAGGAAAAAGGGCAGGTTTAGTTCTCATTGGTTCCAAATCAAAAGATTGAGAAAAAAATGGAAACAAAAGTTTGAAGAATCATGGATATTTAAGGAAACCAGAAGAATTCAGGATCCACTTTGGTTTATAGGCAAACAACAAATGCTTAAAGACAATTAATGAGAACTAGAATACAGTATCTACAAAGGTATGTTACTGAAATAATTTTTCTCTCTAAAAGCATCCACATTTCCAGATTCATCAGTTGTATATAACACCTAGTACTCATTACATCACGTACCCTCCATAATGCCCATCACCCAGTTACCCCATCCCCCACCCACCTCCCCTCCAGCAACCCTAAGTTTGTTTCCTAGAGTTAAGAGTCTCTTATGGTTTGCTTCCCTCTCTCTTTATCTTATTTTATTTTTCCTTCCCTTCCCCTATGTTCATCTATTTTGTTTCTTAAATTCCACATATGAGTGAAATCATATGGTATCTATCTTTTTCTGACTGACTTATTTCACTTAGCATAATACCCTCTAGTTCCATCCACGTTATTGCAAATGGCAAGATTTCGATGGCTCAGTAATATTCCATTGTGTATATATATCTATACATATATATATAGATAGACACATATATATACAATATATATGGTGCCCCATTAAATTGAATTTAAATAAAAAATTTTAAAATTGGGGTGTCTGGGTGGCTCAGTTGGTTAAGCATCTGCCTTTGACTCAGGTCATGATCCCAGGGTCCTGGAATCAAGCCCCACATCAGGCTCTCTGCTCAACAGGGAGCCTGCTTCTCCTCTCCCTCTGCCTGCGGATCCCCCCACTTATGCTCTTTCTCTCTCTCTCTGTCAAATAGAATAAATAAAATCTTAAAAAAAATGTTTAATTAAAAATAATACACATACACAAAAAGAATATACACACACATATGAGAATTTTACTAAATATTATATATTTCATGTTATGCATGCATGTTACTTGTAATATATATATTACAACTTTCTCATCATAATTGTAATATTGGAATTTATTTCTTGTTTACTATGTTAATATTTGCTGAGTACATGTTATTACCCTCTCATTTTAATTCTCATGATAAATCTGTGAACTATAAAAAAATTAAAAAATAAAAATAAAAATAAAATCATCCTCATTTCCAACAAAGATAGGCAAATTAAGACAAATTTGTTTGCCAAATACATTTAAGTTTCAATAAACTTGACCTGATTATGTAAGTGAAGCAAGAATAGCAATTGTCTATATAGGTCCATTTTAAATCTGCTTTTCCGGAACTTTTTGTAAGGAGTCTCAGATTGAACTTTTACAAGCCTCTCAAGGCCAGGAAGCCAAGCCAAGGATCTGCTGTTAGACTCGCATTAAATGCATATAGATTGGGTGAATTCCAATCTTTTCAAGGTCCCCAAAATATCCTAAAGTTTCCTGTACCTGCCAGGAAGTGACTTTGCTCATCTGGTAAGGGAGTTAGAAACCCTGTAAACAAGGTACCAGGCTGTTTTTCCAAGGGGCTTTATTGGCTCCATAAAGTCAACCTGAGTTCCTTAAACTTGCCTGTCTCATTCTTTAAAGAGCATTTCTCTCTCAAATACAACATTCCATAAAGCCTCAATAACATAACCGATGTTTCCAATTGTATCCTATTACAGGGAGAACAAATTCTTACAGAACTTATGCAAATAAATATATAACCATGAAAATATGAGTCCTCACTGAAAGTTCCAAATTCTGGAGGGATAAGGTAGGGAGAAAAAGATAAATGTTTGACTGTTCATGAAGGTGTATTTTACCAAACTTCTATAGTTATAGTCAGCTTAAGAGAAAAATTTTCTTTAAATTGGGAAAAAACAAAACATTTTAAAAACCAACAAAAAGTCATAAAAATTACAATCATCTTCATTAGTTCATTCAGTCCCATGTTAATTTTTTTCTGCCTAGATCCAATTTTATCATTGGTTCTGGAAATTCTTACCCAGTTCAGTTTTATAATCTTACAGTTGTCAGAAACTTGTATTCTGGAAGACCTTCCATGAGTCTCCTTGAAGATAAGGCACTTTGCAAACACTTTTGAAAAAGCATCAGAGAGGGCGCCTGGGTGGCTCAGTTGGTTAAGCGACTGCCTTCGGCTCAGGTCGTGATCCCGGAGTCCTGGGATCGAGTCCCGCATCGGGCTCTCGGCTCGGCGGGGAACCTGCTTCTCCCTCTGACCCTATCCCCTCTCATGCTGTTTCTCTCTCTCTCTCAAATAAATAAATAAATAAAATCTTTAAAAAAAAAAAAAGAAAAAGCATCAGAGTGAAATAATAACTCTCTGTAAATGATAAAAATTGCCATGGTTAAAGATCTAATGAGAATTCACTACAATGTGGTTGACAAGGAAATGTGGTTATCTCCTTGACACACAACACTTCAAGATAACTAGAATTACAAGTGATAATATTACACCAGAATATAGAAGATTTTTAGGAATTTCATAAAATTTCTAGAACACTTATTAATATATATCTATACAAATATAATCTAAGAAGGTTTAGTATCACTTATTTGACAACGCTTTCCATATAGTTTAAAATACTAAATAAGCCTAATTAGTTTAACAAGGTTTTTGTTGTTTTGTTTTGTTTTGTTTTTGAGATGTTCCAGGTACTCTCTAGAATATCCCAAAGTTTTTTCTGGGTTAAAAAGACTTCATTTAGAATTTATTTTGGGAGGGGTGCCTAGATGGCTCAGTTGGTTGGGTGGCCAGCTCTTGATTTCAGTTCAGGTCATGATCTCAGAGTCGTGGGACTGAGCCCCACATCGGGCTCTGGACTCCGCATGGAAACCACTTGTCCCTCTCCCTCTGCTCCTCCCCCTGCTCTTATGCTCTCTCTCTCTCTCTCTCTCTCTATTTCTAAAATAAATAAATATAATCTTTTAAAAAAGAGAGGATTTATTTTGGGAATCTTGTCAAAAATATGAAAAGTTTTGGATCATACGCCACTGTGAAACAATACTTAGTTATTTATGTAACCAAAATGACAAAGACTTCACAGGTAAATATATAATAAGGCTACATTATTCTGAGCAAAGCATAGCTCTTTTAATATCAAGAGAATTAGATTTACATAAGTAATTAAAGCCCTGATGATAAAGGTAACATGAAGCATAGGGAATTATTTTGATAAAACATAAAATCTTTGCTTTTTAGGCAGATTACTTTAAAAGGTAAAAAAAATAAAATAAAACCTTTTCCAATCTCATCAAAAGCAGACCAATAATACAAGGCAATGTTGTCCTTTTAACAGGGAGAAAACCAAATTCTAATTTTGCACCAGTTTTCTTTTGATATTAAAATTCTTTTACCCAATTAAATTAATTGCAGTCTGAGCCAGTCCTGAGCATGCATAAAATTCCCTTCTAAGGATTTCTTTCCACAAACCTACAACTTCCAGATTTGTCCCATGGTGTTCTTCTTTCCCATTTTGAAATAACCAGTTTTATTTTAGGACAAATTTACTTTTTATTTTCCTTCAACAAAAATGTGTTTTTATTTCCCATACTTTCTTTTACTCCAAACACACATCCTAATTTCCTTGCATATGGAGATGTTTCCCTTATTATTTCTAGTACTTTTAGTTACATACATTAATTGACATTCTTAACTCTTAGAAACCTTGATTTCTAGTAAAAACTAAGCAGTAAACAATTGTAAACTGTTTGTTATACCAATATTCTTTAGACTGGCAAATTTATTAATATATTTTACAATTTCTAGAAGCACGTGCTACTTCGTAGTATAATCTTCCAATAAAGCACAAGGCATGTTTATCCTTAGTTTCTCTGTTATAAGGAAGCCAAATGTAGATAAACCTTTGTTCAGTAATTAATGTTTCACTATTTTATTTGGAAATGCTGTAGATATTCAATGAATTTCTAATATTTAACTTAACTTAGCAAAACTCTAAAGTTTCAAGTTACCAAAAAGATTTTATAACAGCGTGAAAATTAGTTAAGAAAAACCTCACTAAAACTGAGTCAGGAGATTTGGCAGGGGGAGCTCTCATGCCTTACCACTCATTCTCAATTACAAATCCAGCTGGAATAGAGGGAGCTTGCACATGGATGCTCCTTTAGATACTACTTTACTATCCCAGCAGGAGGAAGAAAGTCTTTCCTCATCCTCCCAGCAACAGACCAGCCAATGATAGTCACAACTCAGCCAACGAACAGCCACTATACCTCCAGCTCCCAGTTCACTCCATTTTGTCGATAACCCACTTCCCAGCTTCCTGCTCTCCTCTATAAAAGAGCATTCCATTCCTTCTTTTGACAGACTTGCCTATGGTTTTGCCACAGCTTGCTTGTCTGGATTGCAATTCTCTGCTATTCCTGAATAAACCCATGTTTTGCTAGTAAAACCACTGGCAGTTTGATGTCTAAGGTTAACATTACTTGCTGGACCATTGGCAGATCCAGAAAAGACCCCCAACAGCTCTGAGGCTGGTGAACAGTTTACAATACCCAAGAGCCAGCTGGGCTTACTGCTTTCTTGCCGACCCTAGGGTTTGAGGGTAAGTTTTCTTCCAGATTTTGAGCTCCACTTTTTGTGTCTGAGCTGTCCAGGCTTCATTTGGGATTTGTTTTAAAGCCTTTGTTTTGTTTTTATCTCCAAGAGTACTCATTTGGATTTTAGTCCAACTTTTCTTTGGAATCAGACTGTTCCTGATTAGAACTGTGCTAGCTTTTGATCTGACTCCTTTTGGGGATTGGACTATTCCCGCTGGAACTGTGCCTGTTGGAAGTGTGCTGGCCTTCCATCTAGCTCCTGCTTGGGATTGGACTGCCCCTACTGGAACTGTGCTGCCCTTTGTCCGATTCCTTCTACAATCAGGTTGTTCCTGAAAAACCTCTAAGACATGGGATCTCAGGCATCAAAATGCCTTGATCATGCCCCCACCCCCTTGCTGGGACTCTGAGCAGTTTTATGTTTAAAAACCATGGTCCCTCTGTATGCACATTTATAACTAAATAGACTGACTTAACCAAAAGTAATTTAAAACTTCAATGGCTCTTATGGGAAATTTTTTATCTCCCCACACTTGTTTTACTCAAAACTAAATGAGAAAGCCATGGTTCCTTAAAAGAAAGGAAAGGAAAAGGAAAAAAAAAAACCTGAATACGATGGCTATTTTACTTTTTTTTTAATATTTTATTTATTTTAACCTTTGTTTGGTGGGGGAGGGGCAGAGGGAGTGGGAGAGAGAGAATCCCAAGCAGGTTCTACACCCAGCGTGGAGCCCAAAGCACCGCTTGATCTCATGACCCGGAGATGATAACCCAAGCCAAAATCAAGAGTCTGACACTTAACTGGTGGAGCCACCCAGGCCCCCCAGGATGGCTACTTTAAATGGTACCTCAAGGCTTCCAGATGCTTTCAGAATTCTAAGTTTGCCTTTTTGCAAAAGATTATATCTAAATTAACTGAGGCAAACAATAGAAAGAGGCAAAAACGGCTTCTGAGGCCCCTTTATCCCCTTTTCCATCTTTTTTGTCTGCAGACAGCAGATGGCCACCTTGTGCTCAGGCCCCACCTCCAGGGCCATTTTGCTCTACTTTGTCTGCTGAACTTATTTTTTCCTCTGAATCTCTCCCCACTCACTCCTCTCCAGAGCCTAGTGAAACTGCCTTTTTAAAGTTAAGTCTTCTGAGGATCTAAATAAACCTCAAATTTCTTATGTTGCCTAGACTAAGGCCATATTGTGGGCCATAGTTAAGGAGTTTCCTAAAGTGACTGAGGACCCCCATAAGTTTGCTGAAGAATTTAACACAGTTATTCAAACTTACCAACCTGGTTTCTCAGATTTAAATTAATTAGTCCACATGCTTGTTGGTGAGGACCGGGCCAAACATTGGATGAAACTAGCCTGAAGGAAACATCCCCAAGGAGATTTAGAGAAATAAACCTCTAACTTTTGGCACACTCCCTGGAAATCTCCCCTGAACAACTATGGGAGCTTTTTCCACCTGCTGACTGGAACAAAATTCAGGCTTGCACACAAAAGCCTAATGAACCTGTTCATGACTATTACAATCAGTTTTAAATTCTTTTCAGAACGTTCTGATCCTCCTTTAAATGTTGAATCCACCCAGGTAGCATTTAACTCTATGTTTATTAATGAGCTGAACTGGGATCTTTCTCTTTTAGTTAAAAGGACCAGGATGGGAAATTGACCACTCCAGATTTAGTCAATATGGCAAACCAGCTTGCTCACATGCTAGATGACTAACCTAAAAGAAAGACCACTAAAATTCTCAATTTTCAACTCCGGCAAATGAAGGCCCCTAAACAAAACCAAAAGCCTTCTAGTTCTTGCTGCTTTTACAAAGGGCCAGGGCATGAGAAAAAGATTGTTACAGATTTAAGCACTTTGGTGTCTTCAGCCCTCTAGCCAGCCTTTCCAATGTCCTCCTAATTCCCAATAATGGGGCTCTGAGGAACTACATGGGTTCTTTTTTTTTTTTTAAGATTTTGTTTGTTTATTTATTTATGTGAGACAGGGAGAGGGAGAGAAAGAATCTCAAGCAGACTCCACATTCAACATGGAGCCCCACATGGGGCTCAATTCCACAACCCTGAGATCATGACCTGAGCCAAAATCAAGAGCGGGATGCTTAACCGACTTAGCCACCCAGGTGGCCTTACCTGGGTTCTTCCCAGTCCTTTCCCTTAATCAGCTTAAAGAAACCATTCTTCAGATTGGGAATGAGTCTCTGTATTGACACCGGAGGTAGTTTTCAGTGCTCAACTCCACTGCTATAAAGCGGCTCCTGCCTCAGGGCGCTAAAGCGGTTCAGCCAGTGGAAGATTCTAATAAACATCAACAGGTTCCTGTTTCTGAACCTATTCGCTTTGGTTTAGGCTTTTTGAGAGATACTCATCATTTTTCTCCTTAATTCTTCCATCCCAATTAATTTATTGGGCTGAGATTTCATAGAAACCACCATGCCAGAATTTCTCCAAAAGTGAGAAATAATTCTAGAATCTGACAGTAGTAATCAAAATAACCAACCAGGAGAATTAAATGTCCCTTCAGCATCTTTGCTATGTTCCATCTTTGATGGCACTATAGATGAGTCTGGGGACACTGATTATTTGTTCCTATTGGATCAGCTACCATTCTCTTTATAGGCAAAATCTTCAACTGATATTGGTAGAATCCACAGTGTGGATTCATCAAGATTCAAATAGATCCCTCAAAACCTCTCCCCAGAATTAATCAAGGCCCTGTGGTAAAGAAGCCCCTCAAGCCATCAAGCCCAATAATAGCAGATTACAAGGCTCAGGGCCTCATTATCCCCTGCACTAGTCCCGGTGATACTCTTATTTTACCTGTGAGAAAGCCCAACGTCCAACGATGGAGGTTTGTCCACAACTTCTGGGCAATAAATAACAGTTATCCCTTAGCATTCAGTTGTTCCTAACCCCCAGATGCTACTAACATCCATTCCCACTGAAAGCAGATTTTTCACTGTAACTGATCTGTGCCATGCATTTTTAGAATTCCAGTTGATAAGGATAGCCAACATCTTTTGCTTTCACTTGGAAGGACAGAAATACACGTGGACAGTAATGCCCCAGGGTTCTAGACAGTCCTCATTTTTCACAAAACATAGAAGCTGATTTGGAGGATATAAAGTTTTCTGCAGGATCTACCTGGTTATAATACGTAGATGATTTGCTTCTCTGCTCCTCTCTCAAACCTATTCACAAACACCAACCTATTAAAACTTTTGGCCTTAAAAGGACCTAAAGTCTCCGAAAAAAAAAAAAAATCACAGCTTGTTCAAGCTCAGATTAGATACTTAGAGCATCTGATCTCAGAATAGGGCTACATTTGTACCCAGATGAAACCTCTCATAGCCACTTAACACTGACAGATGACCCTTTGACTCCCATGATAATTTATAGAAAGTTTTCTAACCAATGCAGATTTTTCATGATTTACTGAGGATTCTTATTTAAAGTATAAAAATGGTAAACATCACGCTGGGGATACTATTACAGCTTCCTTTGAAGTCATTGATGCAGCACTTTTATCCTTGGCTACTTCAGCCCAATAGGCTCTTATATGCCCTTACCCAGACTTGTACTTCAGCCAAGGGGAAAACTGCTAATATTTGTACTGATAGTGGGTATGCCTTTGGGGTAGCTCATGATTTTGGAATGTCATGGAAATGAGATTTCCTTACCTCCAATGGGAATAAGATTAAAAATGGCTCCTATGTCCAAAATTTATTAGGTGCCATAATTTTGCCAGTGGCTCTAGCTATTATTAAGGTTCGTGGACATTCCAGACTCAACTCCCTGGAAGCCAGAGTAATCCAACTCACTGATATTTTCACTAAAAATGCTGCTCTCAAGGAAACCAATACCCAAGCCTCTGTCACAGTACAAGAGGATGTTCTCCTAAATGACAATTTGGACAAATTGACCACAGCTGCCCAACAGTTGGCCCCAGAAAGGAGAAACAATAATAGAAATCTAATCATTGTTGGTTCAATAAAATGAGGAACTATCCAAATACCAATCTGGCCCTACCAAAAATCCTAAAATTCCCAATACTTACCACTGTACATGCATTAAACAATTGGTCTGCTGACATTATAACTTTCATGAATCAGTGTTGGTTGAAAAAGTTAATAAGACCACAAAAAGTACCTACTTTTGCTTATCTACCTGTCCAAAGTACAGTCCTGGGGAACCTGTCCATAGCACCCCTGGGTATTTTAAATTGCCCAATGGACCATATGAGGTTTGGCATATGGATTTCATATAGTTCCCCCATCTCATAGGTACAAATATGTCTTAGTCATGGTTTGTGTTTTATCACTGGACTGAAGATTTTTGTTTTAGACAGGGCAATACCCCTTCTTCTGTGGCTAAAATTCTGTTAGAAAACATTATCCCTACCTGGGGAACCCTTCTCAAACTACAAAGTGATCAGGGAACCCATTAATTGGTCAGGTGCTTTGACAAGTCTGTGCTACTTTACAGCACTTCCATTGCGTGTACCATCCTCAGTCCTCAGAGTCAGTCAAATGCACTAATGGCATTACTAAGACTCAATTGGCAAAATTTGCAGAAACCCTCCAAATACCATGGACGAAAGCATTGCTATTGGTCCTTTAAATCTCTAATCCACCCCCTGTGGAACACATAGACTCTCAGCCTTTGAGGTAGTCACAGGACATCCAATACACCCGGCCCCTGTCTCCTTTTATCCATAGTTGATAAAAGGAAATAGACTTCAAAAGCATGAAGGCCTAGTTCCATCTATTAAAAATAACCATACTTTGGAAAAAAATAAATAAATAAATAAATAATAAAAATAACCATACTTTGGTAGAGCAACATTTTTACAGCACACTCTCAGGAGATGATGACAAGCATCACACCTTGCAACCTGGAAATTCTGCATGTTGAAAAAGACATCCCTATAAAGACACTTCAACATCACTGGAAAAGCCTTTACCATGAACTGTTAACCAATCTTTGTGCTGCCAAACTCCAGGGAATAGACTCTTGGACTCACATGACACATGTAAAGAAAGCACCAAACCAGGGCGCCTGGGTGGCTCAGTTGGTTGGGCATCTGCCTTCGGCTCAGGTCACGATACCAGGGTCCTGGGATCGAGTCCCACATCGGGCTCCCTGCTCAGTGGGGAGCCTGCTTCTCCCCCCGCCCCTTCCCCTGATTGTGCGAGTGCTCTCTCTCTCTCTCTCTCTTTCTTTCTCTCTCTCTGACAAATAAATAAATAAAATCTTAAAAAAAAAAAAAAAGGAAAGAAAGAAAGCACCAAACCCTGGCTGGACCTGCACCCCACCTGCTGACCTGAAAGTAAAGATTTCCTGGCAGTGGCACAGATGACATCTGACATCTGATGAGGCAGCTTTCCCAAGATGTTCCGACCAGGCCTCTTTCTCACTGTTGCTTCTGCTTCTCTTTCATGGAAAGACAAGACCCTTGTCTGTGTTTCCCAAGCCCTTGTGAAAGGAGGAAACTCTTCTTTTGTTTTTTGTTTTTGTTTTTTTTAAAGTAAGCTCTACACCCAACATGGGGCTTGAACTTAAAACCCTGAGATCGAGAGTCGCATGTTCTCCCAACTGAGCCAGCCAGGTATCCCAAGAAGCTCTTCCTTTGATTATGAGCTTTGGGCAATAGCCTCATCATGATCTCAAAACAAGTTAATTTTTTACTTGCTTTTTCTGAAAGCTTAGAAGGTTCTGAATTCACAAAAGTCTTCTTTCATTTGTGCTACGAACTGACTTTGGATTCTTATCCAAATGTATCGTCTCTGAATTTGCAAACTTATAGGTTTTATT
Source organism: Phoca vitulina (assembly GCF_004348235.1). Taxonomy (NCBI): domain Eukaryota; kingdom Metazoa; phylum Chordata; class Mammalia; order Carnivora; family Phocidae; genus Phoca; species Phoca vitulina. Next base: position 34,719,930 of record NW_022589712.1, read on the forward strand.
ATCAATAACACATTTTTTCCAAATAGTTCTTTTGAAATAGCAATACTGTTTTAAAACATCTTTGAAATTTTGCCCTCTTACCAGAAGTTCATCAGCTATTGCTTCGTATTTATACCTACACTGTATCTTCTCAGATGCACTCAGTTAATTCTTCAGGTGTACTCTTGCTGTATTCACTATTTTGCTTTCATCGTTGCTCTTAGAGCCTTCAGGAAGCCAGGTTTGCCTTTATAGGGAGAACCTTTCTCCCCCATGTCTCAATAAGTGCCAATAAATATTCCAGTCGGTTACTTTCAGAGCTAGAGTCCTGGTTTAGAACCATCATACAATTTTGAATTGCTCTCTTCCTTCTTCTGTTTTGCAAAATTATTTTGTTTCACATTTTGTTGCCTGTTGATTTTTTAAAAGATGTACCCAGTAAGGTGAAGCTAGCTCAGTGTTTCAAGATGATCCCCAATACTTATGACCTTGAGAAAAAGATTTTAGATGAAAAGCACCCGAGGGTTCTCCCTCCTAACCCTCCTTATTACTCAAATGTGACCTTAAGTGCTTTCCAACTGCTAAGCACTTTCCGTCCAACATAGGACCTGACAACCAGCAAAGGTCCTTCCTGGCACTGAGGTACAAAACCACTAATATAAAGAACCTGGCTGGGCACCTGGGTGGCTCAGTCGGTTGAGCATCTGCCTTCAGCTCAGATCATAATCCCAGGGTCCTGGGATTGAGTCCTGCATCAGGCTCCCTGCTCAGCAGGGAGTCTTCTTCTCCCTCTGCCCTTCCCCCCACTCATGCTCACATTCGTGTGCTCTCTTTCACACAAAAATAAATTAATTTTCAAAAAAGAACCTGACTACTGATCACCAATACTTTCAAAAACAGATCTCAATCAAAAGGAAAAAATGTGAAAATTTATTAAGAGAAACCTCACTAAAATTGAGTTGGGAGGTTCGGCAGCGGGGGAGCTCTCATGCATCACAACCCATCCTCAATTGCAAATCCAACCAGAGGCAGACCTTGAACATAGATGCTACTTTAGATACTACTTTACTATCCCGGCAGGAAGGAGAAAGGCTTTCCTCATCCCCGCATCGACAGACCAGCCAGTGAGAGATGGTCACAACTCAGCCAATGAAAAGCCACTATACCTCTAGCTCCCAGTTTACTCCACTGGACTTTTTGTTGATAATAGCCTTCCCAACTTCCCTTTTTTTTTTTTTTTTAAGATTTTATTTATTTATTTGCGAGACAGCACAAGCGGTGGGGAGGAGGAGGTAGAGAGAGAAGCAGGCTCCCCCCTGAGCAGAGAGCCCAACATGGGGCTTGATCCCAGGACCCTGGGATCATGACCCTAGCCAAAGGCAGACACTTAACCGACTGAGCCAACCAGGAGCTCCCCCACTCCAACTTCCCACTTTCTTCTAAAAAAGCATTTCTCTCCTTTTTTTGGCAGACTTGCCGATGGTTTCCCCCCAGCTTGCTTGTCCCAGATTGCAATTCTGGTAAAATAACTGGCCGTTCAACTTTTAAGGTTAACAAAAGCTATTTTTAAGGATACATACCATACAATATAATTACTGCTAACAAGTTCACCTAAAAGCTCTTATCCCACTTACATCTATCTAAATCACTTGCTCCCAAAAATTACATTTAGACTTTCCATGAAAACTTCATGAGGCATTAGACAAAGTCTGCCATCATCCCAAGCTGTTTCTTCCTGACAAATTTTGAAACAGAGATGTAACATAAACTTATTTGACTAGTAAACCCAGGCAGAATAAAAGTTGTTTGTCTGCATTATATTCAATGCTGATAACTCTGAGGACATGTCTACTTTAGTTAAACCAATGAACTTAAACTAGCTCTAATACCAAATATATTTCCAGATCACATAAACATGAAAAGCATTTGGGTCAGTTTGTTCTATTTCTGAGAACTTTAGGAATATTTAATCTATAAACACTTAATTTTAGGCCAATTAAATAGAGCTCTTTACAAATTAATTTTGGCAACAAGATCCAGAGGTAGAAAAATATAACACATCTAATTATATGTATACACACACACAATATATATACCTATGTATATATGTATATATATACATACACACACTAAAGAGAGAGAAAGAGAGAGAGAGATATACACATACAGACACAACAGAGACCCTCCACAGTTATTGCCTTAAAATTTTAGCCATGAGTCAGGCACAACACAAAACTCACTAGCTTACAAAAGAATAATTTGATCCAATTTTTTTTTTGTTTTTTGGCAGTTGGAATAAGTCCACTTGCTCAAATGGCTAAAGCTTTTTCTACTAACATTTGTGGAGAGAAATTTGAGACTCTTTCTTTCTTCTTTCTTTCTTTCTTTCTTTCTTTCTTTCTTTCTTTCTTTCTTAATTTGAGAGAGAGAGAGAGCGCGCATGAGCAGGGTAGGGGGGTAGAGGGAGAAATGGGCTCCCTGGGGACTCGATCCCCAGGACTCTGGGATCATGACCTGGGCCAAAGGCAGACGCTTAACTGACTGAGCCACCCAGGTGCCCCTGAGATTTTTCATTAGCCGAATTTCCAAATACCTTTCTGCTCCCCTGCATTTTTTTTCTTCTAATGAGAAACATCTCCCTAATGTTTGCATTTCGGGGAATGGCTCTTAAGTCCTAGAGAAGAGAGGGGAGAAAATCTACATCACAGAGGCACAGAGAAAATATACCAGGTTTCTTCCAGGAATTTTGGGATATATTTGCCTATTATCAGAGGTCTAGAGTAATTACTCTTTAAATTTTTTCCTTTCCTTAAGTGCAAGACAATTCTATTTCCAATATTCTGATATCTTACAATATCTAAAAGCATTTTGAGATGAATGGAGGGAGGTTTGGAACTGGTAAAGATAGATGAGCTTTGAACTGTTTCTAGAACCACATTTTTGGTTTTGTAGAGAGCTGCAAGACAAAAGAGTTGTTTCCCATTCCCCAAAGACCAGGATTATAACCTGACTATCAAGGGACTGGCCCCCCTTTCCAACTAAATTTAATTCTTTGTATCAAGAAGACTTCTGTTGATATCCAGGGGACATGAATTCTTTGTGGAGGGGGTCCAGAATACTTCCACAAAGGACATGGCATAGGAAGGCCTGAAGGAGGCAGAGCCTGGTTCCAAAGCCCTGCACAGTAGGAGAAATTGGAAGTGACAGCAAAGCAAACTGCCACCAGTCTCAGGTGCTTCTGCTAAATTCCCTTTCTAGCTCTTAGTAATTACAGACTACCCTGCATACTGGAATGGGAGATTGGGCTGGAGTGCTCTCTATAAATCTTCTAGGGAAAGGGAAGTGAAAATAGGCAGATAGAACTAAGACAGGGAAACTGAAAGGAACCCATAAAAAAAAAAAAAAAAAAGCTATTTTTTTTTTCTTTCCTCTTTTTCCTGCTTCTGTTCTTGCTAGGACCTGCACTCTTACTTCACACAGGTCTTAATATATGTCCTCCTTTTAAAGGTCAAGTTAATGATTTCTTTGGAGTCTTTCAGCACAATAGATAACATCTAAGGAGTGACCAGGCCAGGCCCTAATGTATATTTTCCAAGACCACTGACTCACCAAGACCCTTGGCTCCAAGGCATAAGTGACTTACGAAGGACATCTGAGCACTTCTTGTTCGACCAGTTCCTGAATGCCTGAGAGGACACGCACTCCAGACCACTGTCCTCAGTAAAAACCCCAGGCCCCAAGCAAAGATGAGACTCATTTCTCCTTTTCCTTTCTGAGTCGCCCAGACACTCCGTCTGTATCTGCTCTCTCTATATCTTCAATAAATCTGCTCTCACTTCCTGCCAGCTGGCGTGTGTCATTTCTATCCTGAGCGTAGCCCAGGACTCTCGGCTGGTCCTGCGGGACGCCTCTGGGTCCTGGGACTTGGTCTGCCTGCGTCAGAGCCAATTCTTGAGAAGGGGAGTTACATTGAGTGTGAATGTTAATTTTTGTTCTAAAATTGTCTAATTTCTGTTCTTTCATCTTGTTAAGAGAGTCCCGAAGGTTAGCCATTATATTTCTTTTTAATTTAGCCTTTCCATAAGTACCAATAAGACGATTGTTTAGGTCAGAGCCCTCTAAAAAGTATTTTTGTGTGTCAAATCATTTCTGTTCAAAATGAATTTTTTTTTTAATTTTTATTTAAATTCAATTTAGTTAACATATAGTGTATTATTAGTTTCAGGGGTAAAATTTAGTGATTCATCAGTTGCATATAACACCCAGTGCTCATTTCATCAAGCGTCCTCCTTAATACCCATCACCCAATTATCCCTATCCCCCCACCCACCCTCCCCTCTAGCAACCCTCAGTTTGTCCCCTGTAGTTAAGAGTCTCTCATGGTTTGCCTACAAAGTTTTTTTCAATCTAGAAATTTCTCCAAAGGTTCCATCATCTGGCCATTGATGACTAGGATTTATTAATCTTAATAGGGACTCAAATGAATAAGCCTTTTTATGAGTTAACCATGGATGCAAGAGGTATCCCAAAGGAGAACTCAAGAGATGCAGGCCTCCCAAGATCCAGACAGGTTGCTCCCAGAGCCTAAGAAAGCACAGACACTGTTTCCAAACACAGGGAACCACATGAGTCTCCGTTCCCCCCCACCTTGTTTTTATTTCCTAAGTTTGGATCTGCAGTGTATTCAGCTGCTCCCCAGATGAATATGCATCCTCCAACTGGTAAAGACCAGAGAATATTCTCATTGGTCATAAAGCAGACAATAGAAAATGGTGAACCTCTCCGGGAAGAAAAAGAAGCAATAGAAAACAAGAATACTTATTACCAAATCTTTACAAGAGTCACTATACCCAAGGAACTAGTTCCACAAATATTTTCTCCTGTTTAGATTATCTACAGTTAGAAGAAAAAAAAAAAAACTCTCACTTCCACTGGATCCTGCAGGCAGAATTCTTACCTTCTGCCAGCTTTTTGTCAGAGGTCCCAGGATCTCTTGGCTGCAGCAGCCCCAGAGCCAGCATCCAGCCAGTGAAAATCCCATCCAGGTTGCCAAAACTGTAGGGGCAGAAAAGTTTTTTCTTCTTCCTTTCTAGGTTCCTTGGCTAGTCTAATAATTACATTGATATTAGACAGATTAACAGAAGAAAAACAAATAAAAGTTTAGTAACACATATACATGGGAGAGACCCCAAAAAACTGAGTAAGTCTCTAAAATGGCCAAAGCCATCACCTTAAAACCATCTTCAGCTAAAGACAAAACAAGATACTGGGGGTGGAGAGTCAGCTATGAGAGGTTACCCAGAAAAGCACAGTAAGCAAGGGTAAGGTTGTTATGCACATCTAAGTCATAGTCTTCTCCATTGATAAGAGTTTCTAAAGATTGAGTTATCCCCCTTTTCCTGGTACAGCAAGGGAGACACCCTTACAAATAGAGATTCTTCCTTATACATGTAAGAGTCTCTTATAAAAAGGTAACTTCTATTTGGTTTTCAGAGTTCCTAAGTTTGCAGTTTCTTAAAAAATAATCAGCCTAAAATAATCCTTATACCAAAGAGACATATTTTGGGGTGGCAAATGGTACTCCCTTATAGTGGCTATAATGGATAAATTCCAAACTCTCAGTGGTTTAACACAATAAAAATTTATTTTTCATTTTCACAATGGTCCCATACAGGAGTTGCTGTTTGGGTAGCTCTCCTCCAACCAATGACTCAGGGACCTGGGTTCCCTTTTTATAATAGCTCTATCATCTTCAACATACAGCTCCTGAGATCCCCTTGAGGGGTTCTTTAAACCAACCACCTGAAAGTAGAAAACAGTGTGGAAGATGACAACAAGAAGGAATTTGCAGGCCAAGCCTAAGAGTGTACACAATTTTTCCACTCACATTCTATGGCCATGTCAAACAGGTGAGGTTGAGAAATATTTTGTCATGTGTTAGATAGAAAAAGAAATGTCATTGGTATTCTGCAGCAAGGTCTGCACAAAAGTAGAGTACTAAAGGGCAATTTCACAGGGGCATTAATTCTTCTACCAACTTTTCAGAAACATGGTCCACTTTCCAGATGGACAATGCATTGTGAGCATCCCAGGCAGAAACAATACAAGGAAACACAAATAGCACGGGGTATGGAAGGAAGAGTAGGTTGTATGGTGTGACTGGAGTGTAAGATCCAAGGGTAGCAGGACATGAAACTGGGTGATCATTTAGTTCATCTCCACAAAACTTACCAACATATATGTTTTATATATACTTTTAGGAGTTGAAATGCAGAAAAACATTAAGAACAGGCCTGGTCCTCAAAGAGCCTCCAGTTCAGTGATATCACAAAATAGAGAACTGTGATTAAGAAAAAAGAGAGACTCCAGACAAACTTAAGAGAAGAATCAATAGGACTTTGTGTCTGATTGGGTAAGAGGTGGCAAGAAAGGTGAGCAGAATTGATTGGTGGTGAATAAGAAATATAAAATAACTTCCAGATTTCTAATTTGGGAGCCTGAGTAACTAGGAGAGAGAATATAGGAATAGAAATATGTCTAAGGATGAGTGGAGTCAAATAATGAAACTAATTTTAAACTTTTTGAGCTCTAAGGACCTATGGGACATTCACAGTAAGACTAGCAAGCCTTCAAAATTATATATATGAGCACCATGTATACTAAAACTGGAACAGTATAGAGAGGAATAGCATGGCCCCTGAAATGTTGTTCTTTTGTCTCAGCTGGCTAGAACGGGGCTCCATCCGTTGGTTCTCCCTTTGCTCTATTTGCTGCATCTCCTACTTGAACTACTTTTCATTTGGTCAATAAACACTTTATTGTATAATAATAATTTTTAAAAAACTCCCATAAAACCTCATATATATGAAAGATTTTTTAAGATTTTATTTATTTATTTTTGTGAGAGAGAGAGAGACAGTGAGAGAGCGAGAGCCAGCACAAGCCGGGGGGGGGGGGCAGAGGGAGAAGCAGACTCCCTGCTGAGCAGGGAGCCCGATTCCAGACTCCATCCCAGGACGCTGGGATCATGACCTGAGCCAAAGGCAGTAGCTTAACCAAATGAGCAACCCAGGCACCCTAGATGAAAGATTTTTAAAAAGAAAAAAAAGGACTTGCTTACTTCCTCTGTCTGTTGTAGATTTCTGCCCATTCATAAGAATGAAACAATTTGCATTATTGTATGCCATTAGTGAGTTTCTAGTTGACAAAATGAGTAGATTCTTTTCATTCTGCCTACCAGATGTCTTTGGGGAATATGCCACTGTTTGACCATCCCTCCTCTAATTAACACTATCTGCCACTTTGAGTGTGATGACAATGCTCTTTTCTGGTATTCTAACTAACTGACTAACCTACTAACTTCTTACTAACTGGTTAGATGTTCTTACTAAATGCTCAGTTTCTTGGATGACTCTTCTGCCTCTACTTACTTCCATAATTGGCCCCTTTTCCTTCTTCATCCATGTGGCAATCTCATCTACATCTCTTTCTTCAACTATCAGTTTCATCAAGGGTCTTGCTCACATGCCTCCAGAAAGGAAGGAGGTGGCCCAAATTAATGGGGAATGTATGCACATGCATACCCTGAGTGAAGAGTTGGATTCATGACCAAAAAGAGCAGCTACTCCTCAGTTCCTTTTGATATTTGCCATATGAAAATGGCAAGCACTATGCCCAGATCATCTGATTTATTAAGAAAAGCCACCCAGTCTTTTTTTAATGTAGTATAATATTAAATAGTAGCCCATTTACTTATTTAATGTAGGATGATAATGTAGGGGTCCAGGGCACGCTGTCCCAAGAAAGGCCGGTTTGACATAAAGATTTTATTTATTTATTTATTTATTTATTTATTTATTTATTTATTTATTTAATTTAGAGAGGGCGTGGGGAGGAGCACAGAGAGAGGGAGAGAGAGAACTTTAAGCAGGCTCCATGCCCAGCCCAGAGCCCTACTTGGGGCTCAAATCTCACAACCCTGAGATCATGACCTGAGCCAAAATGAAGAGTCAGATGCTTAACCAACTGAGCCACACAGGCGTCCCATACATATATGACTATTAAATTTGATTTTTCCTGTTAATCTGTCTCATGTCAATTTGATTCTAAGTCCAGCTAGAAGGACTATAGGGCAGAATAAGGTCTTCCTCCCCAACAATATTAAATGGTAGCCCATTCATTTGTTAAAACCTACTTAGGAGGGGGGAAAATGCATTCCTCAAGGTTGCTAATTTGCCGTCTCTGGCATAAACAAATGACTCCTGACTGTCCTGACTTCTATCCTTAGGTCCAGTATCAGGGCTCTAGCTATAAACTGGATATTTCTATTTTGTTATCACATAGACACCTCAAATTCAAGATACTCAACACTGAGGTGTGTGAAATGTGGCAAGTATAATTTCTATTATTTTCCCAAAATATGCTTTAGGATGAGCTTCAAAGCTTTTATATCCATCACCTTCATTCGCATGTCAATGATAAGGTTAAGCTAAAAGTCAAAACTCTGAATGACTTAATAGGCAATTAGGCCACTTTAGTGTGTTGAACAATCTATATATAACAACAGTAATAGCAGATATAATGCAAACAATAGTAGGCAGTATCTACTCTTTCTATTAATGTATTAGACATTGTGTTAAGATTTTTACATGAATTAACTTAAAGAACCCTCACAACAACTGTAGGAGAAAAGTACTCTCATTATCTCCATTTCATAAGTGATAAAACATAGATTCAAATAAGTTCCCAAAGTAATCTTAGTAGTAAATAGACGGTTTCAGTATCCAAATCCAGACATGATTGACCCAAAAGCCTTGTAAGCACTATGCTCTACTGCCATTCCAACCTATACTAAATTGTGGTGGTTGAAGCTGAGGTTCAAAATTTTTTGAACAATTTCGATGAAGTATCTATCATAAACAGTAAACTCTTTTTCCAGAATGGTGCTGTGAAATCATGATCTTTGGGTCAAGGGAGATTGGTTACTCTCCATCTGTGGGAACATCAGCAATTATGGTGTGTTCAGCAGCATTACCTTCTTTTTTGGGTCTTGGAACCTCTCCTTTCCTCCTGAGGACTGCCTGTCTCCCATTCTGGAGTTTGCGGTTGGGTGCGTAATCCAAGAGCCACATCTATCCTTTCACACCACAGGATTGGGAATGTGTATTCATCTGCTAGGGCTGCCATGATGAAGTACCAAAGACCAAGTGGCTTAAATAATAGAAATTTATTTTCTCATTGTTCTGAAGGCTGGAAGTGTAAGATCCATGTATTAGGAGGGTTGGTTTCTTTTGAGGCCTCCCTCTTAGTGTTGCAGATGGCCTTCTCCCTGTGTCTTCACATGGTCTTCCCCTCTGTACATGTCTGGGTCTAAATTTCCTCTTTAGGTAAGAATGTCAGTCATATTAGATTTCAGCCACCCTAATGACTTTATTTTAACTTAATTACCTCCCTAAAGAAACTATTTCAAGAAGTACAGTTATATCCTGAGGGACTAGAAGTTAGAACTTCACTATATGAATTTTATTGTACCCAATGCTAGTCAATCAGTATATCCGATGCCCCTAAAGAGAGAGGCTGGTCCTGTGGGTATACGTTTCAAGCAAGTTTAAGATTTGTCTTTTTTGAGGATTGATAAGAATGTAGGAGAAGAAGGTCTTCTCTGAGATTCCTAGTTCCAAGGATGATACAGGTTTGGAAGTTTCTTCATAAGCTGCAAAATTTCTCTTTGCAGTCATGTAGAGAAAACCTATAAGGATCAACATAAGAAAAACAGACATAAGAGATGGAAAGAAGAGAAAATTCTGATGATGTCATTGGACCACAAATATCCAGCCATGCTTAAACCTAGGGAGCCCCCATAATTTTTACTTGATGCCATACATTTTTGTTTTATTAAACTAGGTTGAATTAGAATTCTGTCACTTTCAATTGAAAGAGGCCTAACAAACAGACCTTGGAAAAAATGGTACCTTTGGCAGAGTAAGTTACATAGAATGACTAATGTTATATTGGTGTAAACATAAATCAGTCATAGGTTACCAAACACTGTCAATTGTCAATGTCCCTACTGAAATAATTCTAAGATGTGTTGTTTATAGTGTGTTGCAGATCAAGTGATCACTATCCTCCAGAATATTTCCCTAGATGGAATTTCTTGGGGAAAGTGGGAGAGTGGCAAATTATTGATGTTAACTTGGGAACAACTTAAATTCCTCAACCAGCTTTTTTACTGGACTCCACCAACGTACTCAGTTTAATATACAGAACAAAAGATTATGAACAAAAAATTCACAGAGAAAAATTTCTCAACCTCTCTTGTAATATGAATGTAAAACAAAGCAATTTGACATTTTTCAGCTATGAAATTTGTGAAAATTTTTAACAATCCTAGTGCTGATTATGAAGTATTTTCTAGCTCTCTTCCTAATAAGGAAGTCCATGGTAGATTTGCCTCACCTGGGCAAATCGCAGTTGGCTTCACCCATTAGTTATGGCTAACGGGGTTGTGAGCATAAGTGCTTATTTTTCACTTCTAGGCCAAAACATTTCATTGCTGATGCAAAACTCCAGAGTCTCCTGGGTGGGATTCCAGGAAGGATGACAGAGCAGAGTGCCCATTCAGCCCACAAAAGGTACATTGTTTGAGCAAGATATAAACCTAAGTTGCAAATCACTGAAGTTTTGGGGTTGCTTGTTACTTGGATGACATAGTTTATCCTGACTGAAATGAAATGTAAAAAGTGATAACAGCCTATTTTGACAAGTTGTGTTAAAATTGCACACACTATACACTGTTAAGAGCAGGTACAATTGGGTAAACTTTTTGGTGTAAACTTTGGCAGGATGTCCTAAGAGATTATTAAATTATTCATTTTTCTCCTGGTACTCTATCCTAATATAAAAAGGAAAAAGGGAAGAAGTGTTAGCCCTTTTAACAAAAGTTTTATTTTCCAGGAAGTTTAAGGCCAAATTTGTTTTAATAAATTTCCAGTGTATTGTAAGTTAAAAGTACCACTCTGAGTTCAACCATGTGTTAGGGTTCTCCAGAGAAACAGAACCAAGAGGATAGATATAGATATTTACTAAGGAATTTATTATAGGAATTGGCTTATGTGGTTTTGGAGACTGAGAGGTCCCAGTCTGCTGCCTACAAGTGGCAGAAACAGGAAAACTGGTGGTATAGTTCTGTCCAAGTTCAAAGTCCTGACAGTCTTGAGGCTGATGGTATAAGACCAGGTCTGGGTCCAAAGGCCTGAGAACCAGGAGCACTGATGTCTGAGCACAAGAACAAATGGATGTCTCAGCTCAAGCCCAGAGCGGGCACTCACTCTTTTCCCACCTTTCTGTTTTATTTAGGGGCTCAACAGATTGAATGATGCTCACTTGCCTTGGTTAGGGTTATCTTTTTTATTCAAGTCTACTGATCCAAATGCTAATCTCTTCCTGAGACCTGAGACACACCCAAACCCTGAGACACACCCAGAAAGAATGTTTTACCAGCCCTCTGGGCATCTCTTGGCCCAGTCAGGTTGACACCTAAACCTAACCACCCAGGACACTTGATTATGAATTCAGGCTTTATCTCTCATTGGCTGTTGTCATTTACCCTTATTATGCTTCAGTTCCCTCATCTTAAAAATGGGACTTCATCTTAAAAATGGGAAGGAGCCCTGTCAGGCTCCCTGCTCAGTGGGGAGTCTGCTTCTTCCTTTCCCTCTCCCTCTGCCCCTCCTCCTGCTTGTGTACTCTCTCTCTCTCTCTCTCAAATAAATAAATAAAATCTTAAAAATAAATGGGACTTCCAATATTACCAAAATTAATTGGATAGAATAAACACTTAGCAAATGTTAGCTATTAATATGATCATTATATAAGATCCTATATTCTGTTCCCCACCTTGTCCAAGTCTATATTCTGAGTCCTAATTTATATATTCATGCTACTGATGCTTTATTTATGTATATTAGTATATTATTGCAAACTTATTTTAGTTCTATTCTGTCATTTATGGGTAAAATAGAACGTTACTGAGGGTCCTGTCAAGTAAGATCTCTCCTCCGTGTATAAGTTTTGGACTAAATATCAAAATACCACTTTTATATCCAGTAAAGTTGATTGGAGACTATGGGCAGAATGAACTTAAGACTGTATCACTGAAACAAACAAATTTAAGCCCTTCCTCCATTGATCACAGAGAGGACCAGAAAGCTGCCGACCCATCACCCTGGGGCAGGGTCCTTATCAAATGGCAAAGAGCTGACAACAATGCACCTCTTCTCCTGGCAGAACAACTCAAGTAAAAGACAGGGGAAGAAGCTGCCTTGATTATATTTGCTACTTTTCCCAAAGTCACAAATCAGGTAAGTTTTTCCTTTCCCAAGAGTAGGTAAACATAGAGATGGATAGAGACTAGAGGAATTACCCTGGCATAGGACTGATCTCCTCCAACATTTAACAGCTGTTATTCCTTATTTCATTATTCTTAAATAGATCAGCCAGAAATGGCAACCCCCTTGCCAAAGGACCAAAATCTATGTGAAAAATCTTACTCCTCTCTTCTTAAGGACCCTCCCTAATAGCAACCATAGCTCATTTGGGCATTCTTCTATGAACACCAAGGGATAGTTTACTTTATACCCAAGAAGGGTCTACAACAGGACAGATTCATTGAATAAATTAGCTCCAAATCACACCATACGCTACTCACTTCTTACGTTATTTCCTATTTCAAGTTCTTTCCAGCCCAATTGTTTAACATAGATCTTCAGAAGTTCTGCAGTAAAACTAGATGACAACACAAAGATTCTCCAATACTAATGCCAACAAAGGAATATACAAATTTAGATCTACCTTTCTTATGAAGTACCCTGGAAGAAACTTAAATAAAAAAATTAAATTTCTTTACAAATGGAGTCCAAAGAGTTAAAGTATGAAATCCAATTATGTTCCCCTTGTAAGTTAATTTTTTAAAGAAATTAAAGTCCATACTTATTGCTCTACAATTACTGCTGTGTCTTGGTAGAAACATCTTACTCAGACACTGGAATGGGTTGTAAGTTCTTCAGCAGCTGTAGCCTGGGACTTCTTATTACTGAAATACATGTGGTCTCTCACTCACATTGATAAATCCAGAGTTAACAGATAATTGCACAAGATAATCAAGGCGAGCACCCTTTAACAGTCTCACCAGTTTCTTAAATTGGTCTCTTTTCTCCTCTATTTTATGTAGGGCTCTTATCATTTGCAGGCTTTCGGTGACTAATTTCTTCTCCATTTTCATGATCTCTCAGTTTCTCTCTCCAGGCCTTGCCATTTGATTTTCCAACATCCTTTTTAGATCTCTGGTGTAAGCATGGGAAGCCATTAAGTTCTTTATGTTCAAAACCATCCACAGTTTACCTTCACCATCCTAGAATGGATAATCCCCCCAAAATAATAACAAACCCTGCCCGGAATGTAATCTTCTGCCTGGCTTACCTTTAATATGATTCAATTTGTCTGTCTTCCCTTACAGTCCCAAATTTTCTCATTTTTTGGGCATATTCCCTCAGGACACAGGATTCTTCATCCACACTATTCACCAGTAATAGTTTTGTCAACTCTAAACTCATTCAGCAATTCTTTGAAGAGTTTATGCTGCTCATCCCCTCTCAAATCCATTCAGAATTTCTGTAATCTCTTGAAATAGCTGCCCCATCTTCAAGGGGTGGTTCACCACTTGGTCCTCCTACATGTATCATTGAAGTGATTGATAGGTAAGTAAATGGATCCCAAGACCATTCCTGCCTGGCTGCTGGGAATTGAGACAAAAGACATTAGTCATGCAGGCCAGTCCCAAATCTGCTTAAACTTCCAGTTGTTCCCATTTCCTTCATCAGAGGTCTAATCCAAATCAAGCCGGGATCCTCATCACATTTCAAAGGAAGTGAAAAGTTTTAAAGTTTACCAATTTGAGCCTCGGGGCATTTAATTAGATTAACAGTTGATCTGCAACATGATGGAAAATACATCAGATAAAAATGGGGTTGGCAGTTATGGGAGTTTTGTGTTGTGTTTTTTATTTGATTCAGTTAGGGGCACTCTTTATTTGTAAGACCCAAAGCCTTTAGACTTTTAAGCATAATAAAAAGAAACTGGGATTTACTAGAGTAGTTTAAATTTTTTTCCAGAGATAAATATGTAAATTGTCTCAATTTATTGAAGTCAGGTGGTAGGTTCATTATATTAGCATCTACATGTTTTTGAATGTTTGAAATATTTCATGATAAAAACAGTAAGGTTGTTTTTTTTTTAATTTCAAACTTGGGCCCAGCAAAGCACCAAGATGTCATTTTAAGATGCTAAAGTTACCCTTTTCCCTCTCCAACTCAGAAACAAGAATACACAGAAAAATCAGATGAAGATTATGACATCATCTTTATCATTTGTGAAACAGCTTGGAGAATGTTGCTTTAGATCTTGAGCCAAGTACCTTGCTAAACCTGGTCCCTGGAATCAACTCACTGACCCAGACCCCTAGCCTGCTAGAAGCCTGCCAAGCAGACACCCACCACATCACAGAGGATAGATCTAAGCACACCCTCTCTGCAGGCAGACAGATCTGAAAATACGGGCACAAGCTACTACAGTGAGTGGGAAGGGACATGAGAGGTCCCTTAGGTACTTAAAATAGTCTACTTCTTCATCTGCAGTGAGTTCATGAGTATATAAATATGTAAACAGCTGTCAAGGTGTACACTTAAGATTTCTGTGTTCTCCATATGTAATAGTCTGCTAGGGCTGCCATAACAAAATACCAGAGATGGGGTGGCTTAAACAATTGGTAATTATTTTCTTGCAGTTCTAGAGGCTGGAAGTCCAAAGTCAAGGTACCAACAATGTTCTCCTGGGGCCTGTCTCCTTGGCTTGCGGAGGGCTGACTCCTCCATGTATCCTCACGCAACCTTTTCTTTGATCTCTTGATCTTCTTATAAGGACACTTCTTGCGGAGGGCTGACTCCTCCATGTATCCTCACGCAACCTTTTCTTTGATCTCTTGATCTTCTTATAAGGACACTTGTCCTATTGGAATAAGGCCCCTCCTTTGTGACCTCGTTTAACCTTAATTACCTTTTTAAAGGCCCCATCTCCAAATACAGTCACATTGGGGGTTAAGTCTTCAACATATTAATTTGGGGGAAGGGGCACACATTTCAGTCCATTGCACCATATACAATATATTTCAGTAACAAATTTAAATTAAAAATAAATAAAAGAAGCAAATGTTCATAAAATGAGAACACTTTAATTAAAACAGTGACTGAATTCACTGTAGGAGTTTAAGATGTCCTATCCCTTCTGAGAAAAATATTGAGAGGGAAAAGAGTATAAGAGAACTGGAAGCCTATGGAAGAAAAGGTAGCAGAGGGACCAAGGCGGGTTGGGAGGGATCTGGAAGCAAAGATTAGCTTTTACTGCTTTACAGGTAGAAGTAAGTTTGGAAGAGACTAAGCTCCTTTAGCCTAGAACCAGCTGGCGTATGCAGGTGCGGCCCATCAGCTGTCCACTTAGTGGTGAGAGGGAGGGAAAACAAAGGGGGAATGGGGCTGGCCCTACGGGAGGCAACTGGGGGACAGCAGCAGGAAGGAGGCAAGAGAGAGAGAGAGAAAGAGAGACCAACCAAGGATGGGGGAGGGGAGGAGAGAGGGAGGGAGGAAAGAGAGAGAGTAGACAGGGAGAGGGGTGAATAAATGTTAACTCCACAAGGGACAAAGATATGGCTTAATGTTTAAGTAAATGAACTCTGGAGGCTGACCGCCTTGGTTTCTGTCCCAGCTTAGTTCCTTAAGTGCTATGTGACCATGGGGAAATCACGAAATTGCTCCGTGCCTCAGTTTCTTAATCTGTCAAATGAAGTCAAGAATATTACTCACCTCATATGATAATCTGTAGAATCGAATGAGATAACATGTGCAGCTTGGCATATGTTTAAGCAAGTACTCTATAAACGTCTACTGTTAAAGACTTCCATCTGGGATCCAAGGTATAAACGAGAGATGAGGACCTACCTGCCTCTGAAGACCTAGTGAATATGCCCGGCCTGGGAAGTAGTCCAATCCCGTTTACACTCCCATGCTTGCTTCTCCTGCTGGGCCTAGATTTGTATAATTACAGCCGAACAGAGCAAGCCTAGACAGATTGCTCGGTTTAGTTGTGCTGAGGTGGCTGGGAAGCGCACGGTAGTTCTCATGTGATTTTATTTAAGCCTGATATCTCCCAGCATAGACCTAATTTCCCATCTAGGAAATAATGATATCCTGCCTTCTCATGATAAGGCTAAGTAAGAAGTCTGCGGTCCACAAATGTGATTTTTCTACATGGGTTATCTTGCTTCCTTTTTTTCATTGGAACAGCCAAAGAAAATCCAGCAAAGACCATTTTATTCCCCTCCACTGTGCTACAGACTGATAGATCACAGGAACCCCCGAGGGGGATCCTTTCTGAAATGTGAGAGGGCAGGTGTTCTGCTTATTTTCTAGATGGGTGCTTTTTTCCTTGCCAGTGCATATCTCCAGAGAGCACAAGACCTCGCAGTAACTGGGAGCTGAAACATCACAGGTTATGTTTACCGCGTGTGTTTATTAAAAGGTGTTAACAGCTAATTGCAGAGCATCACCCACTTAAACCTATCTCAAACGGTATTATTACCTTGCGTCTGAGGAATGTTTCCTTGGCATCGATTTTTAATAGCTTCCATGAAGAATATGGTCCTGTAGGAGATGCCAAATCTGTGGCTTCACCCAGTGCAATTCAGACGGCCGGCAGGATGTGGTTCACCAGTTATGGGGGTTGCAGTGAGTCAGCTATGGAGACAAATGTTTCCATGGTGACCTTCCCCATTCATTCAGTGTGAGGCCTCCATACACCGGTGAGGATTAATGACATGGCATTAACACTGATAATCATAATGAAGAGAGCTGTCTGAGACATTTGTGAGGAAATAGGATGGAGGAATTTCACCAATATGTAGAGGAAGAAAATACTGAACTAAAGGGAAAGGAAATCCATTTCTTTTTTATAGAATAGTTTTCCTGCCAGAATAGACCCGGCTGCTGAGAGACTTCTATAGTCTCCCATCTGGGAATTCTCTTAGTATTACAATAAAATGGTGGTGGAAATAAATAACCCAAGAAGTGATTCATTAAAGGTCAATGGAACCGAGATGAGAGAATACGGAAGGGACACACGCTTAAACTCTACTCAATTATCATGTTTTATTTGTTTGGTCGTTTGTTTAAATACTTTTGAGTGTTTCTCAGGAAATCCTTTCAGGAAAAGTCTTTTACTAAGAGACTTATCTTTTTCTATAGCTTCATGGCACCACTTTTGTTCCTTTCAGGGAAAAGACATCCTTTTCATATTGTGCTAATATAGCAACATGTTATTTTGGTGTGCAGAGATGTAGGGCATTATACAAACTGATAAAGTGAAACATTAGGAGCCTGCAACCTAACTAGATGCCAGCCTGGGTAAAATCATAGCGAGATTATGCTTTCCCAGAGCAGGATGCAGATATTCACAGGCTCTCAGAGGACTGGGCTTTATGATTTAGTTCAGTGTTTACATGGTTATCTCTGTTATTAGATTTCAAGATTCCATAGAGCAGAAACTTCATCTTGTTCATGTTTGGCATTGCTAGCTCCACTCCCAAAACACACACACACACAAACACACCCACACCCACACACACAACCTAGCATCCTTCTTTACACACCACACACCACATGACCACGTTTCTATTAAATAAATGGATTTGATCAGCCATGTAAAACCTCAGGTGAAGCAATTAGGCACGTTGTAAATGAAGTTCTAGAAATCCATAAAGTCAAATTATAATGGTTTTTAAAACTATGTAGCACTGTTTTGCTTCCTTAAATGCTTAGACAAGTGGATTTGACACAAATACAATAATGCCTAAAAGGCAGTAAATGAAAAACATGTGTGAAGAAAAACAAGGGGCTCTCAAGCCAGCCCGAATTATTCAGATTGATTATATGATGTCTGCAGCATGCTGATGACTGGACCTACTGTGGCATTTATTAATCCATCGAATATTTATTGAGCACCTACTTTAATAGCTATTTGTTCTGTGCCAACACTATCCTAAGTGCTTTTTGCATATTAACTTATTTAATCTTCCCTAAGAGGTAAACACTCTTATTTTAAAATACCTATTTTTCAGGCAAGTAAACTGAAGTACAAATACCGTAAGTACCTTGCCTAAATTCACACAGACAGCAGGGGTGGGGTCATAAATTGAACCAAGCAGCCTGGCTCCAGATCAAACTCTTAACCACTGCTCAAGACTGCCAACCCCTGGGCTAGAAACTGTAATAAAAAATAATCAAGAGGTACGTACATTTTCCGTGTTTTCATAAAGCTTAGCGTCTTGAAGGAGAGACATACTGAAAAGAACCAGTTACAATCTCCGGTGGCCAGGGCTGTAAGAGCCAAGGAAGAACTCTAGGGACAGGGCATATGGATTAGGAGGCTCACCATAAGGAAGAAAAGATAAAGATAGTACACGAGGTGAGTGCCATTTTCCTACTGACTTGTTCCTGATGGTCTTTGGTGATAAGGTATGAATGGCTCAGCCAGAGCATTTTCATATTCAGGAGGGAACCTTTCCAAGTGGTTCCTAAGACCAGCTGATGAACTGTGTGAGACATACCTCTAGTAGACACCTCTAGTAGATGTGTCACAGAAAGAAAGCATCTGATGGACAGGGACTGTCATACCAGGTAGGACCTGTCAGCAGAGACTGTTGGAAGGGACAGTATTTCCACGAAGCCAGAAGTGTAGATACAGACATTCTAGAGAACAGCACAGTCAACAAAGGATACGGATACGTTTTTCTAGGGTTAGAGAGAATACCACAGACATGAGAAACCGAGAAGCCCAGGCATCTGCTAAAGAAGATCCCTCTAAAAGTCAGTCTAAATCTTGGCAATTTCTTACACATTTTTACTCATCACCATAAGAGTAATACATACTGAGCGCTTTATATGTACCAAGCTCTATGATAAGAGTAGGCGAAAAGTATTATTATTGTTATCCTGATCAAAGTTATAGTAGAGCTAGGATATGAGCCTAGTTTATTCCAAAGCTACATCTTATAGTAACTATGGTTTGTCTCCAAAATTCTTGCTGATACTGGTGAATGAGGCAAAACTAATACAGGTTCACAAGTAGGAACCAGTGACTTACTGGATCTGAATGGAGGGCTTGATCGTACAACCCCCAGAAGGAATTTATCACTTAATACCACTGATGCCCCTGCGTAAAGGGTGATAGTCAAATCTATGAGGACACATTGAAAAAAGAATTGCAAGATTTTTCTCACTTCAACGTTTTTATGAATTTCAAGGATTGGTTGGTTAGCTTCTTTCATACAATCATTAATTATAACAGGATATCCAGGGGCAGGGCAATGTGAAGGTCAAGAGAAGCACTAAAACTGGGGAGAGACACATTTTAAAGGAAACCAATTTCAAGAAAATGGGTTAACAAAGAAGAATCAAGAGAACAGAAATAAATACGGGAAGTCACAGCAAGTCAAGAGGACCCGGCAAACAGCTTTTGGATGATCAGCAGAAATGGAAGAGGAAAAAGCAAAAGGTGTTGACCAGTGAGCGGGCCATCAGAAATTGTCAGGATAGTCCAAGAAACGTAGCCTGTGGGGAAGAGACAAGGCAGGACTTGTCTGAATGAAGCCAGGACTGGACCCTGGGCTGAGGAGCCTGCTCTCCTGCCCCTGCTTCTCGGGTCCTCTCTCCCTGCAACTACTACAAATGATGAGAGCAGAAGGCAGTAACCCTGAGTGAATTTGGGGGGGGGGGGGGGGCGGGTAGTACGTGATCCTGCTGAGTTAGTTTAAATGGTTAGTAGAGGCACAAAAGTGCTCTTTCCATGTTTCTTATGAGTCATCTCAAGTGGCTGATGTCTTTTAGACTAAAATACTTTTATTTTGGGGGGCACCTGGGTGGCTGTCAGTTAAGCGTCTGCCTTCAGCTCAGGTCATGATCCTGGAGTTCCAGGATAGAGTCCTGAGTCGGGCTCCCTGCTCAGTGGGCTGTCTGCTTCTCCCTCTGACCCTTCCCCCTCTCGTGCTCTCTCTCTCTCACTCTCTCTCTCTCTCAAATAAATAAAATATTTTTTAAAAAATAAAATAAAAGGGGCACCTGGGTGGCTCAGTCGTTAAGCGTCTGCCTTCAGCTCAGGTCATGATCCCGGTGTCCTGGGATCGAGCCCCGCATCAGGCTCCCTGCTCAGTGGGAAGCCTGCTTCTCCTTCTCCCACTCCCCCTGCTTGTGTTCCCTCTCTCGCTTTGTCTCTCTCTGTCAAATAAATAAATAAAAAATCTAAAAAAAAAAAAGACAACTAGCAATTCTTTAAAAAAAAAAATTAAATAAAATAAAATACTTTTATTTTTAAGAAATGATTGAAAAATCATTCTTAAAATCTTCTAGGATAAAAAGAGGCTCATTTGGGAGCCACAAACCTTAACGCTACCCAGGATTTTCCTCCTGCAGCTTAGCAACCATAGTGTAACTCGCTTTCTGCATCCTGTCCTGGCCATCAATACTTTCGTGCTCTTCAAACAGACCAAAAGTCGGCATATTTGGGGATCATGTGAAGTACTTATTGCTCCTGACATCCATATTTAGAGGCAAACTATTCATGCCCTGAACTGTACCTTTATATGTGATTACAGTTACTTTATAGAATATCAGCTTGTCCTTCCTGCTTAATAGCTAGCATTGCTAAATATTGGGGAAAGGGATTCTAACATCCTTTATAAAATATGGCAATGCTTAGATAAATATATGTTTAACATCTAGGCACATTTCCTAATTATACCATTCCTTTTTAAAAATATAGGTTCAACATAAGATTGTTTCACTCAAATAGCGTACTCACCCCTTTGAATATCTATACCTGAATGAATTTCAAGAAGAGTCCTCAAAACTAACTGGTTCACTAATATCGCGGACCAGAAAATAACTTCCTTATTTTAACAATGGGAAGTATTTTTATGACCTGTAGTACCCTGGGTGGTACTTTTGGGAATTATGAAACAAGAATTTCCTTCCCTCTTTGCAAACCTCTAGCTCTAAGTTATTGCCCTTGGTGTTGGTCCTCCTGGCTGGCTTATTAAGGATTTGATGTACTGTCCTTTGTCCTTTTGGCTCTTGTCACTGTCTTTACTTCCCTGTCCTTTTTCTGGTATCTACTTGGTTCTGGAGTCTCTTTTTGTTTGCTTTTTCTCTTTTGTACAAAATGTTGTCTTGTCTTTTCAGCATTTCAAAAGGCCTCCCCAGTGACTTGAATTTGAAAAAGCTGCAGGGTCGGAGCTCAGTGGAAAGCTTAGAATGACAGCAAAACCCCTAAACAGGGACTACTCTTTCTGAATAGGGAAACCTAAAAATAAAAGCTGTCTGCAGCTGGGACTGTGTGCCAAGACAACTATCACTGAAATGCAGAGGAAATCGAAAACGTAAATAAAAAATAACCTTGCTAGAAAGGACTAAGGTGTTAAATTGGTGCCAACGTAGAAACCCGGCAAAGGCCGACTTCACAGTAAGTGGTTTTTTGCCCACAGATAGTTTAATGTGGTGGAAGTTTGATTCATCCAAGAAATGTCATCCCCAAGAAGGAAATGCAAGGAAACAGCAAAGAGGCTCTAAGTCAGCCTAACTTCTCCAAAACTGAAGAGCTCCCCCATTCCCTATGCACCTCTCTCTGCTTTCTTCCTTCCACACAAGCAGCTCTGAGCATTTACTGGTGGTCTTTCCCACCAGCGCACACTTCCTTTGAATGGCAATTCTTTTGAACAGTCAGTCCCAATGCTGAGTCTCCTCCCCCCACCACTCCGTTCTTCCGTGAACTCCAATTTCACATCATCCCAGGTTGGGGCTCCTTTACTCCCACCCAAACTGACATTTCAATGCATTATGCCCTCCAGTTTTTCAACTCCTCCCACTTAATTGCGTCTGTCATTCTTGCATAGTTTCACTTCCTTTTCTCTTCACTTTGGACCACACCCTGCCTTATCACTTGTTTTGTACCCATTGGGTAAATCCCAAAACTAAATTTAGTCCCTACACCCAGGCTGTGATAACATTTGAGGAAAAATAAACAAGCAGAGGCGTGGCTAATGCTACTAAACGTGTGTGTCCCTCTTTCAGGTCCCCCAACTATCAGCCACCAATGTTGTTTCAGATCTTCACCAAGTTTTACAATCCTCATTCCTCTAGATGTGCTATTATTTTGTTAGCATATGCTCTTACGTGAAGAAAAGTGGGACTCTCTGTTGCACATTAGACAACAGAATCATTTCTACCTACATGGGACATCATGTTGTTTCTACCACCATAGTTGATCACCTCCTCCTCTGGCATTCCCTCAGAGTATAGCACCATGCTTATTTGTCTTAATTTAGCAAGAAAAAAAAAAACCTCTCAAAACTAAGTTCTTCTCTAGCTACTTTTCCTGTTTTCTCCTTTTATAGTTAAGGAACCTAGACTTCACTTACCATCTTTGTTTACTCATTCACTTCTCATTCATTTTAAATATAATTCTTTAACATCATCATTCAAATAATATGTGTACCCATTTTAAAAGACTTACATGATACACGTGAAACTAATGTCACACTGTGTGTCAACTATACTTCGATTTAAAAGTAATTAAAACTTTATAAAAGATTAAAAAATAAACATTAAAATTTTTCAAGATGTAAAGAATAATAACATAAAAATAAAAAATAAATTAAAAAGACTTACACTAAAGAACAGTAATTTTCAGATATATGTCTGGCCACCTCCCAATGTGGCTACTCTTGGGCCCCTCTTTTAATGCTTCAGGCTAACTGAACACTGCCATTCTCTTCAACAGGTATTTTTTTAATTTCCTCACTTTGATAGCAGAGATTCTCCAGTGTCTGGTGGAGAGGATAAGCTTTCTGAACTCGTGTGTATCTGAAAATGTTGCTCTTCTATCCTCATACCTGACTAATAGTGGTATAGGCATTCTGTGTTGAACATCAATTTCCCTCAGATTTTAAAGGCACTACTCCAGTATCTCTAGCATCTAGTGTTACTATTGAGAAGTTCAATGTTATGCATTCCAATTATTGTTCATTTTTATTGTCAATTTTCAAGTTTAAAAAACTTTTCAAAATTCTCAAATATATGGAAAAGTTGCATAACTAGCACAACGAATTTTTTGTTGAACCACTGGAGAAAAAGTTATCACTTCTAAGCCCCAAGATCCTGATTACTGTATATTTCCTACAAAGGCATTTGATATTCTTCTACATAGAAAAAAAACGCAGCCATCAAAATCAGAAAATTAACATGGATGCAAGACTAAATTCATTCAGTTTGACTCTTTAGAACACATCTTTGGACCCCATTCGAGTTTTGCCAGTTGTCCCACTAATGTTTATATTTATAAAAGATCTGGCTCAGAATCATCTCTTGGAGGTCTCTTTACCCTCCCTCAGTCTGGAACAATTCTTCAGTTTTTCTTTGACTTCTATAACCTTGAAAATTTTGAGGAGGGCAGGTTATACTGTGGGATGTCCCCCAGTTAGGGTTTGTCCAATATTTCCTCATGATTAGATTCAAGATATACATTTTTTGCAGGACCACCACAGAAGTGGTGTTACATTCTCCTCAGTGCATGGTAACCACTTTCTAATGCCTGGTATGTCTTTTTCCACTCTTTTACACCTTTAAAAGTGAGTCATTATATTAAAATTGTATCTCACACAGACAGCTTGTAATTGGGTACTCAGTTTTTTATCTAATCTGACAGCCTTTGCCTCTTAATTAGAGTATTTATTTATTTCTAAAGATGTTATTTATTTATTTGCAAGAGAGAGCAGAGCAAGAGAGGGCAGAGCGAGAGGATTTCACCTTTGACCCATCTATTATTAAAATCTGTTAATTTCCAAATATTTCAGACTCTTAGACATCTTGTTATTTATTTCTAATTTACACTCATCGTGGTCAGAGAATATACTCAGGAATATTGCAATCTTTTGAAATTTATTCAGACTCATTTTAGGGCCTAACACATCAAATCTATTAGTGAACATTCCATGTGTACTTAAGAAAAATGCATATTTGGCAGTTGCTGGGTGTATTCTATTGATGTCCATTAGTTCAAGGTAGCTGATATTGTTCTGATCTTCTATATACCTTCTGATCTTTTTTGTCTAGTTGTTCTATCTTAATGAGTGAAATATAGTATGATAATTAGATATGTCTGTTTCTCTTGTTCGTTCTGCCAGGTGCTTTTTCAAGAATTTTAAAAGTCTGTTATTAGGCACATACTCATATATGACTGTTATATTTCCTTAATGAATTAACAGTTTATCATTATAAAATGTTCCTCTTTATATCTGATAATATACTTCGTCCCAGAGTCTATTTTGTCTAACATTAATATGGCTACTCCTTATTTCCTATGCTGACTGATGACATGGTATAATTTTTTCCATTGTTTTGCTTCAATCAATGTGTTTTTGTTTTTGTTTTTGTTTTAAGATTTTATTTATTTCACAGAGAGAGAGCACACAAATATGGGGAGCTGCAGAGGGAGAGGGAGAAGCAGGCTCCCCACTGAGCAGGCAGCCTGATGCCGGACTCAATCCCAGGAACCTGGGATCATGACCTGAGCAGAAGGCAGATGCTTAACTGACTGAGCCACGCAGGCACTCCTTCATGTGTATTTTTTTAATGAAAAAATTTTCTCTTATGGGGAAGATATAATTGGGCCTTACATTTTTATCCAGGCTAAGAATCTGTGTCTTTTAAAAAGGTTTTACCCTAACAAAATTGATAATCATATTAGATATAAATTAATTCCTTCTTATTAAAAGACACAGATTCTCAACCTAAAATAAAAAATAAATAAATAAGATCAAATTATAAGTTTTTATTTGTTTTCTATTTGTCTCACTAGGTATTTTTTGTTCTTGTCTTTTTTGTCTTCTTTTAAATTAACTGAATTTGCTTTTCCCTTTGAATTCCTTGATTTTTTTTTAAATATACATCTTTTTATTATTTTTTGGATGTTTATGGGATTACAAGATGCATCATTAACTTAACATGATCTACATAGACTTAATTTTATAGTGTTTCAAATAAAATGTAAGAACTTTGCCAAATAAGAGTTCCCTGTCCTCTTTGCAATTATTGTCATATATATTATTTCTACAAAAATATATAGTTCAATTATGTAGTTTATTTTCTTAGGTTTATAGTTTTCATTTTTGTCATATGACTTTTAAAGAAACTAATTGAATATAATTTTCTGTTTACTCAGATATTTATCAAACGCTGGTGAAGGAGGCAGAGTTAAGGACCTGCGCTCTGGTCCTCACATTCCCAGAATTGTATGGTCCACCCTTCTTGTCAGCCCAGGAAGGAAAGCAACATCTCTCCCTATCTTCTGTACCTCTGGTTTTAGTCCATTTTAGTGGAGACTTTGTTAACAAGAAGCAAAAGCTATATTCTGAAATGTTTTATTTCCATTTCTTTCAGTATCTGGTGTGTTCTCTTCAAAAGAAAAAAATATAAATATCATATTATTTTTCTTGCTTAACTTTGCTGATTCTTCCCCTGACCTATATTTTGCTGTTTGAAATCTACACTCTCAGTCTTGGTAGCATCCGTGTAATTGGGCCCTGCCTCACTCTTGTGTCTTGTTTCTCATTCTGCTTTAGCCTGGCTGAGCTACTGGTTTCCTGAATTCACCCTGTAGTCTCATGGCTTTTCCTTTTCCTCTGGCCCTCCTTCTGTAGGGAGAGCACTTTTATCCATTGACCATGTGGCAATAACACCTTGGAACACTCAGGTCAAGCATCATCTACACCCACAACTTTCTGTCCGCCCCCCCCCGCCCCGCCCCGGGCAGATGGTAAAAACCATACCTTCCTTTGGTCCCCAAGTGTGACCTGCATATTCTGCTGCCTTTGTTCTCTTAACATTTAAATGCACTTACTTGTTTTCCTGGCTTTTATAAGCACTTTTAAATCAGAGAACACACCCCTTTCCTCTTCTTATTCCATGTTGCTAGCACAGTGTCAGCACTGGATGCTGTTGAATGAATAAATGACTAACTGAACACATGAAGGAAGGATTATAAGAGTTCGTGTATTTTAAGTTGAGGGGCAATTTTAAGGTGGTAAATCTGTTCATAAGAAAGTAATATCTTAAAATGAAAAAGTTAAACTGAGATGAAAATGTAAAGATTATATCACAAAGAAACATTTAAGAATTAACAAAAAGATCCTATCAAGACTTCTAAATATAAATTGGATCCCAGCGTACAAATTTTTCTCTGTTTTCTGGGAAAACAGATTGTCACGCAATCTATAGCTGATCGGCACAGGACGCTCACTGACATCGGACCCAGCTGAAGAGGCCAGCGCGAGAGGGTCTTCTCTGGACAAACAAAATGCAAATGCGAACACGCTTGATCATTTCAAAGTAATGGATTTAAAATTCTAAAAAGTGTAAGTCCAAGGCAGAAAAAAAAAAATAGTCTTTTAAAAATCAGTGTTTTAATGATGAACAATTTTGGTCCATTAAAGTTTAGACTAATTGCTATGGCGATTTTGGAAAAGAATGAAGTTAATGAGTTCCTGAATGTCAACTGCAATTTTTGAGTACTTTTAATTTGCAATCTCTTTATTTAATGGAGAAAGCATTGAAGACTCACTCTGAATGTATTCAAACTGCATTTAGATTTTACAGCTGTACTTTAGCATTGGAATTATATTTTACTATAATATCCACTCGTTTTTAGAAGTAAAGTCTTAGAAAGTCTCCTTTAGGAGTGTCATATCATACAGTCTCAGATTCCAAAAATAACTTTGCTCCATGTTATACAGGATAAGAATCTGGCCTGATACACTAATCCTCTGATCTAGAAAAAAATAGTGGACAGATTGCTTGACCTAGCAAATCATTCAGATAACTGCTAGGAGCAATGGCCCTGCCATTTTTTTTTAATATGAATTTTTGATTCATATCAATTTTCACTGAAGGAAACTTTGAGGAAAATGCCTAAGGATTTTTGAATTCACTATAGTTTAAATGTCTTATTTCAAGTAGATAGAAAGCAATCCCCTCTCTTTCCTGCTTTTGCAGGGGCAAATGGGGAAAGTAAGAAGAGAGACAATTTGTGTTTTCCCTCCTGCTTTAGATGTTAATTATGATAAATGTAAAACTACAGCACAGCCACCTACACATTTAAATCTATTTCAGCCTAGACACCTACCTGCAGATCAATAGTTAGGAATCCTCACAAACTATGTGCATACATAAATAATTGGTGCTTCTCCTCACACTTTAGAATTTTGCTTTTCATTTCCTAGTATTGATGTCTGCAGAGAAAGGAGTGAAATGACAGTACAAAGTCCAAGGCACCAATCACATGAGCCCAATCACACATGGAGAAGAAGTAATGAGCTGATTTTTCCCATTTTTTTCTGCCTGCATTTTCCCCTCTTGATTTTTTAGCACCAAGGTACTATTTGAAATATCAGGGGAAAAAATCCACCAAAATAAAAACACGAAAAGCCAAAAAAAAGGCATCAAATCAAAGATGACTTTCTGTGTCTGCATTTCAGATTCATGCTGCCAATTATTTCAGACCCAGGAAGCTCAGAGATGCAAGGTTTATCTACTCCCACAAATGCCTTATTTTCCCCTTCCTTGTCAAGGTGGCAGACAGCCCTAAAACAAGCACAAAAATATGTATTTGCAATGTTTTTATATTCAATTAATGGTTTACTAGTCTCACAATCACTAAATCGAACTACTATAGAAAAATCCTGCCCTATGGTTCTTCTCTCTCTCTCTCTACCTTGCAATTGAAAGGCTCTAACAAGAAATGCCACTAGTTCTGAGGCTTTTAGTTGATGTACATCAGACTGAGTTAAGAGCTTTGACCTTTTCCTGACTAACTCAGGGGCACTGATCTTTGAAATAAACTTTACTCAAGATAAACAACATACACAAATGAGAGGTTCAATACAATTACTTGAGAGCTAGAGGGCATTAAATTTAACAAGTAATATGTAGGTAATGGTCCATGTTATCTACAGATCTATTATAATAAATTATATCTAATTGTCTGTGTTTTTACAATAGACATTCGTGTACTCTTTCCTCCATTAGTATTTGAGGCAAATAAACCAGTTTTAAGAGAGAAATTGTACCCCTCTCCAGTAGTGGTCAGTTCAGAGCAATAGTACTTTCAGGGACACCTCTGAAATTGTCTTAGATTCTTTCAACCCAGTAGCTCCGTATATAGTGTGCATTCAAAATCTCTTCCTGTAAACACTTAGATAATTTTTAAAAATAATATCATGGGGTCTGAATTATAATTTTACAACATTTTAGAAACAGAAGGACCTTAAGATTTGGCAGACAAGCCTCTTCTTTTGACATAAGAGAAACAAGGACCTGAGAAATGAAATGATCCACCCAAGGTCAAACCTTGAATCAGTGAACAAGTCAGAACCAGAAAACAAAGACTTCCTGTACAACACATATTCATCAATGTTACATTGTGTTGAGATGTCAGAATGTTGTCATTGTCTTTTAAAGTTCTTATTTTCTCCCCAACAGTTTACATGTGTCTATTTATTTTTAAAGTTTACTGATTTATTTTTAAGAAACCTCTACACCCAACATGGGGCTTGAACCCACAAACCCAAGATCAAGAGGTGCACGCTCTTCTGACTGAGCCAGCCAGGCATCCCTCTGGCAGTTTATATTTACAAAAGCAGCCTTTCATGGGTTCTTTCCTCACCAACTCTGTAAAATATAAGCTTTTATTTTCAAACTTCAAGGTTTTGGGTTGTTTTTTTTTTAATTAAAATAAGGACTTTCTGTTGAAGACTTAAGGGTTTTGTACATTATGAAAGAATAACTTAGAATTTGGAAACTGGCTTTAGAACTTTAGTAATGTCAGTGTGTGTGTCCCCTGAAAATCCATTTGGCATTCAAGATGTTTATTCACCAAGAGTTTAAGGGTACTTCATTATACAATGCCAAAAGTTTACATGCATGATTGACATTTGTGTCTGGGTTTGTTTTTTTTTTCCTTTCCTTTTTTAAAGCCCAGTTGGTGTTTGGTGACAAGTAGAAGACTACAAACTCAGTGAGGAAAAAAATCTTTCAAAAATAAGGAAGTTAATGACTTGATGTTTCCTTGGAGGTTTTTATAGACTGTTTAAAGTCACAAATTTGTATTTTTGGAAACTGACTCTGGCCCATTGACCTGATTTATGTAATTGTGTTCGATTTACTTTTTAAATGTGAACATCTTTGTAAATACTGTTACTTTTATTTTGGAAAAGAGTATTTTGGGGGCACCTGGGTGGCTCAGTCAGTTAAGCGTCTGCCTTTGGCTCAGGTCATGATCCCAGGGTCCTGGGATGGAGCCCCCTCTCCCTCTGCTGCTCCCCCTGCTTGTGCTCTCTCTCTCTCTCAAATAAATAAATAAAATCTTAAAAAAAAAGAGTATTTTGTTGGTGATATTGGACCCTATGTCTAATGATTTATTAGACTCTGAGCAAATATTAATGGAAGTTATTGAGACTACTGCAGGGGACTTTTCATTGTACAAAGTATAAAATATGATATTTTAAGATATTTATAGATGCAAATGCCTCAATACTCATTGTGTGTCACTATTGAGAATAAAGACTACAGATTTAAGAGATCAAACCATAGGAGATCAAAAAAGCCATCAAAATTTCCCCAATTAACAAATGTATTAATTGATCATCCTGTATAATCTAATTTAATTGTTATTCTCTCTTCATAAAATAAGAAGTGAATTACATAGATATACAAACACAGGCCTGGTATTCTGTATTGAAAGATATATGTAAGTGATTGTTCTATACCGTGTGATCGTCAGTCCTGCCCTTACACAGACTGTCCCCAGCCGGGGCTCCGTGATGGAAGCTGCTCTCCATGGGGTACAGCTTTGTTTGTAGACCTCTGTTCTAACAGTTATAATGATGCTTTTCATCATAATCACAAAGCATTTAATTGACAGAGCAATTTAGGCAACAGAGTCTAGATCAAGATAGATCAAGACAGTTAATACTGATCTGGAAAACAGAGGATATGCAAACAACAAAATCATAAGCAATGAATAATTACAAAAATAAAGCTTAGCAGTTTTGCTGTATTTCTGTTCAGGGTAAGTACAATTTGGACAACTCACCTTTGATTGCTAAATGCTTTAAAGGGCCATCAGGTGCTATTATTTCCTCACTGAGCTCTCCTTACTCCAAAAATTATGCTTCCCTGGCACTGCATCACTGGATAGGGGGGTAAGACGGAGTGGGGCATATACTGAAAAATAAATAAACCTAAAGAGTCACTTTCGTACAACAACATTTAAGCTAATTGTTTTAACAGCACATAACATATACACAGCTAATTACCAAAGAACTTTCCTCCTTCATATAATAACAGACGATTATAATTGACAACATTTTTTTTTACATTCCTTAAAGACTTGATTAAAAAATATAAGAATAAAAATCTTTTGGAAAAGGGCAAATAACATAAAGAAATATATATATTCAAGGGGCGCCTGGGTGGCTTAGTCGTTAAGCGTCTGCCTTCAGCTCAAGTCATGGTCCCAGGGACCTGGGATGGAGCCGCACATTGGGCTCCCTGCTCAGCGGAAAGCCTGCTTCTCCCTCTCCCACTCCCCCTGCTTGTGTTCCCTCTCTAGCTATTGTCTCTCTCTGTCAAATAAATAAATAAAATCTTTAAATATATATATATATATATATATACTCAAGGAAATAATAATAGTAATAATGATAGTAATAAGAGCCTATGCTATTAAATCTTCCTAATGTTATGTTAAATTCCTAATATTCTTTAAATATCTTCTGGCTCTTATCAAAGAATCTTTATTCCAAAAAGATAAGAATAATTTGAGCATTTTCAATATGTATTGCATATTGAGCATTTTCAATATGTATTGCATATTCATATGCAATATGTATTTGCATATTATAATGATAACTGGTTATCAAAAAGAGATGAAACTAAGGAGAAATGCAATGTTTTTGGAATGTTTTCTAATATAGACTAATATAGGTCTTCAAAAACCTGCAATTTTAGATTCAAACAAAATAGGTCAATATAAAAAGTGGTAAATATTTTTAAGGCTGTTACTCTCTGATGGTAAAAATTTTAAATTCAGTTTTATGTGCCTTAATAAGGAAACAAAATAATTATGATTATAAAACAAAAAATCTGCCCTGAAATAAGGATTGCAAGAGTTCTAAGTTAGTAAGGTTTGTTCAAATTACACTCAGTTCTGCTTTAATGCAACATCTGTGTTTCTAAAAATCTCCACACTATGGAAAAGAATGCAATTGGGTCATGATACTCAAAAAATTTGTCCAAAAAAAAAAAAAATTTGTCAAGTAGAACATTTTTTTAAAAAGGAAAGAAAAGAACCTAGTAAAAATGATAGCACAGTTTTATACTTGTTAAATAGATAAGAAGTACATATATACTACAATAAATATGGCACTTACCTAGAAAATGCACTGAGGTTTGTTTGTGGAAGGGCGTTATCGTGAAGTGTTGGAGGGAAGGTTTTCTGAATCAATGGGAAGTTGTAACACCAGGTGTGGATTAGGGTGGGGTGCTGATCGTGTGCACATTATGTGTGTTCTATGAGGCTCAGCTGAGCTGTGTGCTGTTTCTTATGTTAACGTTGAAAACAAAATGGCCAGTCATTTTACCAGCAAAAACGGGTTTATTGGGGAATAGCAGTAATTACAATCTGGGACAAGCAAGCTATGGCAAAAACCACAGGCATGTTCACCAAACAAAGGAGAGGAATGTTCTTTCATAGAGGCAAGTGAGAAGTTGGGGGAGACTGTTATCAACAAAAAGTTCCTTGGAGTAAGCTAGGAGTTGAGGTATAATGGCTTCTCATTGGCTGAACTGTGACTGTCTCTCATTGGCTGGGTTATTGCCAGGGGAGGAGGAAAGCATTTCTTCCTCCTGCAGGGTTAGCAAAGCAGTATTGGCTTGCAACGTCTGTCTCTTCCCATTGGGTTTACAATTGACTATAAGGAGTAGGGCATGAGAGCTCCCCCTGCCAAACTTTCTGACATTATTTTAGTGAGATTTCCCTTCATTAATTTTCATACCTGCATTCACCTAATTTTTCTAGCAGATGAAATCATGTATAAGCAAATGCAAAGTTTGTCTCATGCTAAACTTTTTTCTTTTTTCTTAAGATTTTATTTTTAAGTAATCTCTCCACCCAATGTGGGGCTGGAATTTGCAATCCCAAAATAAAGAGAACTGAGCCAGCCAGGTGCCCCTAAACTTGTTTCTTAATAAATCAATGGCATTGGAACAAATTCACATTTTAAAACATAATCATTATAGCAGAACTGGCTGTATAATGTTGGTTGAATCCAAAATTTTATTGGTATGTACCAGAATATAACAAAAAAATAATTTATCTGAGATTCAGTTGTCTGATAAACCCCAATCTCAAATAGAAATTAAATGAAAGTAAATGATCCTATCAAGTACACATGGAAACTACAGGATAGTGACACTTGAAGTAATTGTTAGGCCAATGTTTCTCAAACTTTAACTTGATCAGAATCAACTGCAGTATTTGTTAAAACTCAGATTTGCCCCAGTGTCAGAGTTTCTGTTTTAGTCTTTGCATTTCTAAAGATTCCCAGGAGATGCCTGCCATGACTGGGGAGGGGGTGTGTTCGTATTTTAGAAACCACTTGGTCACATCATACCAACTTCTGAAGAAAGCAGTTGACAACGCTGTGTCTCAGTACTTATATAAAGGAGAAAATCTGTTTTCATCATGGTTGCCATTAAGAACGTAACTTTCTCATGAAGAAGATCCCAATAACCTTCCTCTAACTTTCTTTGCTCCGGTGTTAGTAGCAAAACAAACCACAAAGAAAATATAAACAAATTTACTGTTTAAGTTCATGCAGTATGTTGGGCATTTGGATTACTTCCCAACAAGTATCTGTCCTTCTCCATTATATAGAAACCATGCATTTCTGGTGCAGCTGACTTCCTCCAAGGATGAGCCTTGATTAGAATAAATCAGTTAGGTTAAACTCATTTCCTCTGAGCATCCATGGTTTATTCAGAGGAAAACTTCAATGACTGGGAAAGCAATGGTTTCATTTTTTTCTATAAACCTGAATGGAGAAACAGGTCATCCCAGAAGCTGCGGGCAGCCATTAATAATCATAAGACAAGCCAGGTGGAAGGCAAACCTAAAATTGCAGGAAACCAGAGCCAAGAAAATAACAGAAAAATAGAGCTGGGTTTTTCATTGAACAGAACCTGAAACCCACACTCCTATTAAAACTTTCAACTACATGAGTGGATTAACCACTTTTAATTTTTAAGCCATTTGGAGTTGGGCTTCTCATAACTTTAACCAAACATAAATATATATATATGTCAAAAAAGAAAAAACAGAAACAAAAAATCCCCTACCTAAATATCTACAGACAAAGGCAGGAAAAGACAAGAACTAATAAGTAAATCAAGCAGCAAGCGTATTGGAGGAATGTAAAGTCTCCATAGAAATCTATTGATAAACATTCTATTTAAAGTGAACTTTGGGGGGAGCCTGGGTGGCTCAGTCGGTTAACCGGCTGCCTTCGGCTCAGGTCATGATCCTGGGGTCCTGCGATCAAGCCCCTCGTCCGGCTCTCTGCTCAGTGGAGAGCCTGCTTCTCCTTCTCCCTCTGCCTGCCACTCTGCCTACTTGTGCTCTCTGTCAAATAAATAAATAAATAAATCTTTTAAAAATAAATAAATAAATAAAGTGAACTTTGCGGGCACCTGGGTGGCTCAGTCGGTTAAGTGTCTGCCTTCGGCTCAGGTCATGATCCCAGGGTCCTGGGATTGAGCCCCATGTTGGGCTCCCTGCTCAGTGGGGAGCCTGCTTTTCCCTCTCCCTCTGCCCCTCCCCCCTCTGCTTGTGCTCTCTCACTTTCTCTTTCCCTCAAAATAATAAATAAAATCTTAAAAAAATAAATAAAGTGAACTTTGGCTATGTTTACATGCAAGCACAAAGATCTTGTTAGTGTTCTGAAACAAAGTATCGATTTCAGATCTTAGAACCTGGATAAATCACCAAAAGGGTGAAAAGATACAAAGCATCCAGAACAATGAAGTGTAGAAGTTATTTCCATGGTCCCCTAGTTAGACACATCTATACAGAATATGAATGTAGTCCCCAGGCTAGAGTGTAGTTAGTCATTCTTAATAATTCTTTGATCAACATCATAAAACCTAAGGAAAAGAAGCATTCTAATGTATTCTTACATACAGATATCTGGACAGAGCAGATTTTGCCTATTATAACAGAGTTTTGGGCAAAGAGTGAGTAGAACGAGTTAGGCAGTCTTACGCCCACCCTACTTAGAAAATTTCATCTTAACCAAACTTAATCCTATCTGGATATGCTCTATGTTTACCAACAAAAACCAAACACCTACCTTACCCTTACCCTAAAGACCTCAATAGCTTCTTAGAACAAAGTATAAGATAGTTATATTTCATCAGATTGTTTAGGCTATTCATGGAGGGGGGCAGTCTGAGTCCTGCTGATCATACAAGCCTCAAGGGCATTGCTATATTAGATGGGCTGTAATTTTGAGGTTACTCCTAAACAGTATTGGGCAAGGGACCCTCCACTGGGGTATCTACTGGCAAAGGAAACCATAATAATATCCAGGGTAACCAGGGCAACATCCATGTATATACAAGAAGGATAACAAATAGTTTCATAGAAACAAAGTGTTTCCTCTTAACAAAAGTGCAGAAGCTCTTTATGTGCCTCTCAACAAGCACCTTTCACATTTGGCAGTGGGACAAAAACCTAAGGACTGAGTGTGTCCATGGAAAGTAAGTCATCAAACAATGAAGCTGCAGGAAAATTACATGGCATTTTAGAGTCTCCTAGAATACTTCTACAAAGCAGGTGAAATTGTGGTCCCATTTACTCCTGCTTGCCAAACAGTAATAATGTCAAACCACTGAGTTTAAGAAGAAAGAGGATATCGGGGTGCCTGGGTGGCTCAGTTGAAGGTCAGACTTTAGATTTTGACTCAGGTCATGATCTCAGGGTGGTGAGATCCCGCTCCAAGTTGGGCTCTGTGCTGAGTGTGGAGCCTGCTTAAGATTCTTTCTCTCTCTCTCTGTGTCTCCCTCTGCCCCTCTCACCCCCACTCACATGCGCACCCTCTCTCTCTTAAAAAAAAAGAGAGAAAGAAAGAGGATACCTTAACAGCTTTTGCATATATCAATCCTGCTGTCTTTTTGTGTAATAAAAACTGCACTATTAGAAATACCATCCACAGAAAATAATATACATAAGTACATTTGGGATGGAAAGTACAGTACAGGGAATATACTCAATAATATTGTAATAACTTTGTATGGTGACAGATGGTAGCTACATTTACCATGGTGAGCATTTATGATGTATATAATTGTTGAATCACTAAGTTGTTCACCTGAAACTAATATTATATGTCAATGATACTTCAATTAAATATTTAAAAAATGTACATTTCTAGCTCTATATTTACAGGTATGTACTAATGGATAGGTGGCTAGAGTTATGTTTTGATTTTCCGGATGTTGGTTTTTTTTTTTTTTTTTCTGGTTGCTTTAACCTTATTTTGGCATCTGCAATGTACTTTTTGAAAAGCCTTGTCTGAATGATAGGTTCACCTAAGAAAATTGTAGAATATACTCTGAAAAGCAGAATACGTTGCATAATATTTTTGTGATTTTTCTGCCTGCCACTGTCACTTCATTATTCAAACTGTATACCTGAGTGTTATTCAGAGTATGAAATGTTATTCAAAAATCGATTTAATGGGATATTAATCCATAAAGAATTAAAACATTTCTGTCATATTTATGATGAACTTTTAGGATTCCATTTGCCTAAAAGAATATGAAGAGATTAAGGAAAATATTTGTCTGGTGTTTAACATAGAGAGATGATTTTTTTCAATGAACATGGTTGGATTCCCAGTTCTACCATTACCAGCTAGATGACCTTGGACAAATAACCCAATTCCACACTATCAAGTACCAAAATTAGAGAGGGATCAATAAGTACCACATAGATCCTTGTGAAGAACACATTAAATAATGAATATAAAAATATTTTCTAAATTACAAAGTATTGAAACAGTTTTATAATATTTAAATATTCTAGATTCAAGCAGCTCAGCTACTTACAGCTATGTGACCTTGAGAAGTCATTTACTTTGTTAAAGCCCAACTTCTGCATTTGTACATTGCAAAAAAAAAAAAATAGTAATAACACCTATCCACCTATCTTATCTGTAAGATTCTAATGAAATCATATTCTCTAAAAGAGCATTGTCAACTGTAAAATATTATAAAATCTTTAAATAATAGTGTTCTTGTCCCAATTACACTAACATAAATCCTTAAAACAGAGAGATTCTTCAGTTATACATATTAGATTATAAACTCAATGAAGTTAGGGATTCTGACTGTTTTGTTTCTTGATGTATCTTGAACTCCTAGAATAATGCCTGATACATAGTGAGTGTTCAATAAATATTAACATAAATATATAGAAAAATATATTAGTCCATGTGTTAGTAGTGACGGGTTGATAAAAAAAGATAATGATTTGTGTGCTGAGAAATCAGCTGGCAATGAGACTGAAGAATTTTCTGGAGGGTACGGAAATCATTAGAGAAAAAGCAGTGTATTTTTATTCCATGATTCACATTGGAGGGGCGCCTGGGTGGCTTAGCCGGTTAAGTGTTCCATTCTTGATTTCAGCTCAGGTCTTGATCTCAGGGTTGTGAATTCAAGCTCCATGTTGGGCTCCACACTGGGTATGGAGCCTACTTAAAACAAAACAAAGCAAAACAAAATTGGAAAAAAATAGCCATATTATATTTCCTTCGGGGCCAAGCAATACATTGGTTTTCTTCTACACAGGTGAGAAAGAAAACAAATGTATGAAAATACACTAAAAGCAATCATTCAGCAATCTAGGGATCTTTTCAAGAAACAAAATGTGATATACTTCCTCATATCGTTACCCATTTGTTCCTACATCCTATATCTCTATCGGCATGTACATCTAAAGTTCAATTAAGGGGCGCCTGGGTGGCTCAGTCCGTTAAGCGTCTGCCTTTGGCTCAGGTCATGATCCCAGGTTCCTGGGATGGAGTCCCACATCGGGCTCCCTACTCAGTGGGAAGCCTGCTTCTCCCTCTCCCACTCCCCCTGCTTGTGTTCCCTCTCTCGCTGTGTCTCTCTTTGTCAAATAAATAAATAAAATCTTTTAAAAAAATTAAAAAATAAATTTCAATTAAATAATTATTACTCATAATAGTGATTCTGTCTTCTCAAAGAAATGATAAGTTATATTCAGCATTGTCCTTACTAATACAGAGAGGTATATAATATGTTTCATAAATACTTTTTCTTCATAAAATGCATCACTACTTTTTAAAGTTGTGGTACTTCCTTCCTCCAAACATTTTAATTAAGCATCTCTTATGTGTCATGAAATATAGATTATTCAAAGAAATAAATATGTCCCATATATGTCCCATTATAATTCAATGAAAGAGAAGGAAAGATTAAACTTCTTTTATCTAGTCAATCTATTTTCCTAGACCATCAATAATTATATATCAGGTTCATGTCCTATAAAACTAAAAACAACTAAATCATATGATATGCATCTCGGTCGATAGTCTGGATTTTCCTTTCTGGGAAGCTTTGCTATTTTTTTATTTGTTTTTGTTTGGTTTTGTGTATTTTCTCTATGCATGAGTGTATCATTCAGAGTACTATCTTGTTATCATGTATTGTTTTCTAGCAGCTTCTATCCAAATATTCATCCACAGTTTAATATAATTATTAATTTAGTTGTCCATCTCCCCAACAACTATGGTCTGAGTTTACTAAGATATGGATTATTTTTTGACTTTATTTCTCTAATATGTAACACAGTACCCAGAATATTATATGTACCAAATAAATGCGGAAAGAAGAAAGGAAGGAAGAAGGGAAGGGGATAAAAAGCCACATGAATATATGTCACAGTTAACTACAAATGATCGTGTGATCTGAACCTGGGGAATTTTTATTTATTTTTATTATTTTTAAAGATTTTATTTATTTATTTGTCAGAGAGAGACAGAGTGCGAGCGCACAAGCAGGGGGAGAGGCAGAGGGAGAAGGAGGCTCCCCACTGAGCAAGGAGGTCCCTGGGACATGACCCGAGCCAAAGGCAGATGCTTAACCGACTGAGCCACCCAGATGTTCCAAAACCTAGAGAATTTTTAATAGAACTAAATATATGATGCCAAATTATGCTGGAGATTTAAGAACATAAAAAAGCAAAAGAAACAAAGCTATAGGGGTAAATTTTACACCAGGAATTAGATCATGTCTATCTACACACCCTAGAAACATTATATATTTCTTTTTACATAGGACCGCCTGGGTGGCTCAGTCAGTTAAGTGTCCGACTCTTGATTTCAGCTCAGGTCATGATCTCAGGGTTGTGAGATCGAGCCCTGTGTCAGGCTCTGTGCTGGGCATGGAGCCTGCTTCAGAGTCTCTCTCTGAATGTCCCTCTGCCCCTCCCCCACTCTCTAAAAAAATAAATAAAAGCACTCTGAGAGTAATTTAAAAAATATATATTTAGATATATATGTATATATATTTTTGCCACATAAAAAGAAGTCACAACCTACAGAGCTAGACAGAGTCTAGTCTCACAATACAAGTCAGCTTAAGCCATGAGAGGCTCAGGTTTCCACAGCCAGGCTAAAGCAGAACATTGTGGCAGTTACCTCAATGACACAAACAGGAGGAGGAGGAAGGACTTAATCATCCTCTATTTATGCCTTTTTGCCTAAACTACCTGGGCAATTGGCTTAACTCTCCATTTTTCCTAGATGTGGAGAGTTGGCAGAACTACAAATGGAAATTTGCCCAGTCTTAACCTAGGGTACTAGTCTCTTCATTATTAATCGCCCCCACACTCTAAATAAACAATAAAACATCTAGAAACTCACCGAGAAAGGTTCTACCAAAATTACATGCCTGCTGCCTCCAGACTCGAGAAACAGAGACTGAGAAGTGATTTAAAGGAAAACAAAAGCACAAATAAAAAGCTAGCCTGGCATAGCCCCACAGAGCAGGTTTTACTGGCCTAGCAGCAATCTCACTACCCCTCAGCGCGAGTGCTCAAGGACTCCACCCCAAGGGCATACCCCTGTGGATCTGGGATGGCTTCCCACCACCATTCTGTCCACAGTGGGCATTTCTCACTGGTATCTGTTAGGATAGCTGGAAAGATATTATCTTACCAAAATAAACTTTTTTCTTTTTTAATTGAAAGTTATGATTGCACCACCAACGCAACTCAGAATGTGGTGTGTCAGCTTTGCTGTACATTATTTTCCTATTACTATTCCAGGAAAGATCTCTATTAGTGACTGCCTGCAGAGTAGAGAAAAAAAAATCCAAAATGGAGCATGATCACTTACAGCCCAGAGGAGAGAAAAAGAAAAGAAAAAACATCAACAACAACCTGGGATCCCATGTCCTCCTTACCCTTAAGAAAGGAAAAGATTTATTTGCTTTTGAAGTAGCTTAGGTCACATATGCAAGAATATTTTTATAACCCTACAAGAAAAGAAAGTGCAACATCCAAGCAAATTTAAAATGTGTTTTAACTGTGGATGTATATTCAAATTTTATTCCAAAAAATGCTTTACCTATATGACCTCTCCAGTCTTACAAACCACATGGGGTTCATCCTCCACATCGGCTTGTGTGAGGGACTAGGAGGCTATGGGTGCCCCTCTACACTCTCCCTGCCCCACTCTTTGCCTTCCTAAAGACTTAGTTTAAGTGGCACCAACTCAGAGACACTTTCCCTAAACTTTCTTTCTTTCTTATTTTTTTAAACATTTTATTTTTTTAATTTTATTTATTTATTTATTTTTAGAGAGAGAGAGAACAGAGGGAGAGAGAAACTCAAGCAGACTCTAAGTCAAGCGCAGAGCCCAAATTGGGGCTTGATCTCATGACCCACGATATCATGACCTGAGCTGACATGAAGAGTTGGACACTTAACTGATTGAGCCACCCAGGCACCCCTAAAGATTTCATTTTTAAATAAAATATACCTCTACACCCAACTCAAACTTACAACCCCGAGATCAAGAGTCACATGCTCTACCAACTGAGCCAGCCAGGCGCCCCTATTTCCCTGAACTTTCTACTTGGAATACCTTTCTTCCCTTGTGTTCCTTGTGTTCTTTAATCAAAATCTTTATGAATTGTTAACTATTTTTTTTTCTTTTTAAATTTTTGTTTAAATTCTAGTTAGTTAACATACAGTGCAATATTGGTTTCAGGAGTAGAATTGAGTGATTTATCACTTACAACACCCAGTGCTCATCATTGAATTATTAACTACTTAATCTATTTCCTTGCTTGTATCTATTCCCCTCAGTAGAATTTATGTTCCCAAAGGGCAAGTACCTTCACTGTCTTGTTGATCGTTGCATTCTCAACACCCAGCTCTCTGCTTGACATATATTAAGTACTCAGATATTTTGTTGAATGAATGAATGAATGAATGAATGAATGAATGAATTGGGCAAACTAGTATTAAACAATGATAGTTCATTTACTGGATTTGTGATTTATGTACTCTGTCATCTTGAGAAGTGTTTACTTCCCTAATGTCCTTTGATTTCCTTCCTTTGTAAAATAATGATAGTTCTAACCACATAGAGACGTTGTGAGCATTAAATGAAATAACGGAGTAAAGAGCATCATGTCTAAAAAGAATTTACAAGTTATCCATTATTACCTAAACCAGAAAGGGGGGCAGAGATAGGCAGTGAGCGAACCCAACCAGGCACTCACTGGGAATTGTACAAACACTCACAGCAAGTGGAGTCAATCTGAGTTATTGGTTGGCAGTTTCTTGGAGGCAGGAGACCACCATCTACTCGGCCACAATTTGATTAGCAGGTGCATACATGTCTCTAGAAAGAGGAGATCATTAAAATTCCTTCTCCCTCAAGACATTTAAAGGATAAATTCCCACGAAATATCTCTATTCAACTTGTTGCTCCTGTGGGGTTTGTTTGGTTTTTGGTTTTGGTTTTGTTTGGGGCGGGGGGCGGAGTTTCCCTGTAGTTTCCTTGAAGGAACCAACTGTGAAACTGTCATGACAGAGATAGGATTTTCAGGACTTTATGCTCAGCCCTATCCTACCATCACCCCCATCACTACATGACCAGAGGAGGAAAAAGGTTGGGAGAAAAAAATCTGAAGCAGAATATCGAGTCCTTCTATTGTCTTTATGAAGGAAACCAAAGAAATCTGTGAAAGGCTCATGTTTGGCTCATAACATCAAAGATGAGATTTACTCCTTTGGAAAATTTGGAGAATTATATAGTCATATGTAAACTATCATCATAAAATTAAGGAATCTTTTGGTAATGAATTTCATTATAAATCATATAAGTAAAAATTAAAAGTGTTGCAAATAATACAATATTTTAATTTTGAAAATGTATACACATTATCATTTGGTAGTCAGCATACAATTAAGATATATTTTAAGTTTTTATCTGAACAAGTTTTTTAAACTAACCCATTTTTGGTTTGAGCTATTCAGTTAATTTGCTTCGTTTCTGCTATTGCTTTGTGAAGGCTTTAACAAATATATTAGATAAGCTCTATTTCTACTCTAGTCACAGGTCTGCAAGCAGAGGTTCTTTATAAAACTAAAATAAGGG
Organism: Phoca vitulina; assembly: GCF_004348235.1. Lineage (NCBI taxonomy): Eukaryota > Metazoa > Chordata > Mammalia > Carnivora > Phocidae > Phoca > Phoca vitulina. The sequence goes on from NW_022589712.1 coordinate 34,761,874, forward strand.
GCTCCTGGATGGCTCAGTCGTTAAATATCTGCCTTCGGCTCAGCTCATGATCCCAGGGTCCTGGGATGGAGCCCCATGTCTGGCTCCCTGCTCTGTGGGGAGCCTGCTTCTCCCTCTCCCACTCCTCCTGCTTGTGTTCCCTCTCTCGCTGTCTCTCTCTCTCTCTCTCTCTCTGTCAAAATAAATACATAAAATCTTTTAAAAAGGTAAATAAAACTAAAATAAATAACAAACCAAGGTCAATATATTCACTGACAGTAGCTCTAGATCTGCTTGAATATCCAAAGTATTTGGAGGTGTGTACTGGGGGTGGGTGATGTTTTTATGTTGATTTTTTGTTTGTTTTTGTTTTGTTTTGTTTCTGTATAGGGGCACTTCAATTAGTCTGGAAGAGGTTTCAGTTTATTGTACAGAATCAACTTCCTACTTCTAACACAGTGGCTCTCAATCTGATGGTAACAACCCTCCCTTCTTGTTGTAATTATTTTGTTACACTCTATGATTCTGAAATAAAATTCATAGATAATGTAACCTACTAACATGCATAATTTCAAAAAAGAGAGGGAGGAGGGAAGGAGTGAAGGAGGGAGAGTAGGAAAGAAGGAAGGAAGGAAGTCCTAACTATAAAATTTTAGAGTCGTAATAGGAAAATAAAATAATTTCTATTTCAGCATGTAGGAACTCAGGTACAAGTACACCAGGAGACATATGAAAATTGTCAGATGCTTGCACATACATGAAATGATTAAGATATGATTTATGACAAGTAGGGTGAGGTGAACTCATTTTGTACAAATATAGGAAAATGAAAACATGGCAATAAGTATGGACAGTAGAACAAAAACTGGTGTTACGAAAAAATGTGGTAGGCAGAATAATGCCCCCTTCTCCCCCCCCACCCAGGATGTCCACATCCTAATCCTTGAAACATGTGAATATATATATTAAGCTACATGCAAAGAAAAAATGGGATGGAATTAAGATTGCTAACTGACTAACCTTAAAATAGGGGGATTATCCTGGATCGTCTGGGTATCACTAGGGTCATTAAAAGTGGAAGAGAGAGTCAGTCAGAGGAAGAGATGTGGAGACAGAAGCAAGGCCAGAGTGGTGTGACATGAGAAGGACGCCCTGTGCTCGTCTTTGCTAGCTGTGAAGATGCAGCCGGACTAAAGGAAGGCTGACATCCTCTAGAAGCTTGAGGAAGGAAAGGAAATGATTCACCTCTATAGCCTCCAGAAGGAAACATTGTCCTGTCAAAACCTTGATTTTAGCCCAGTGGGGAACCATGTCAGACTTCTAACCTATAGAAGAGCAAGATAAGAAATTTGTGTTGTTTGAAGCCACTAAGTTTGTGGTAATTTGTTACGGCAGCAATAGAAAATTAATGCAATAAATAAATACACCAATCTTACCTATATGATAAGAGAAAGAGGGATATAACCTTAATTGAAATAAGGATGACAAGTCAAGACAAATTACAAACTTTCATAGGGAAGAAAAAAAAGGGAAATATGTTACCCTCACAAATGGCCTGAGCTTTATAAATATGGAGTCAAAATAAATCCTTATTTTATGGTATGGAATGAGACAGAGACATATTATCACAGAAAATACATTTCAGGGATGCCCGGGTGGTTCAGTCAGTTAAGCGTCTGCCTTTGGCTCAGGTCATGATCTCAGGGTCCTTGGACTGAGCCAAGCGTCAGGCTCCCTGCTCATCGGGGAGTCTGCTTCTCCCTCTCCTCCCTGCTCATGCTCTCTCTCGCTGTCTCTATCTCTCTCTCTCAAATAAATAAATAAAATCTTAAAAAAAGAAAAAAAATACATCTCATTTCCTGGTAGCCTGCCAAGACATGTTTTAGGGACCGGTACTTAGAACTTGAAGTACATCTTTCTACTGGTTTTGTGAAATGAAGGATGGATTGAGATGAAATAAGCAAGCAAGCAAGCAAATTAGAGTCTTGCTTGTTTTTTAGACCCTAGTAAGAGTCTATGGAGACGTACAATTATCTCCAGGGACAGTATAAAAATTTGAAAAACCTAAATGGACAACCTAAAATTATATAAACAATTTCACTGTGCTTTTTCAAAACAAGAGTTCCTACTGATAGGTTACAAAATAAGTTAAAAATCTATAGGGTAGAAAGTGTTGTGAACTAAATTGTGTTCTCCCAAACACAAGGTTTTTGGTCTGCAAGTTCATAGCCTTCATCAGATTTGGAAAGTTTTTGACCATTATTTCTTCGAATATATCTACCTTCCCCCTTTGGAAACTCCATTTATCTGTACACTAGGTCACATGAAATTGTCCCAGAGCTAACTGGTACACGATTCATTTTCTTTTAAAGTCTTTTTTTCTACTTATTTCATTTGAATAATTTTTTATGGCTGTATCTACAAATTCACTATTTTTTTCTGCTGTGCTTAGTATCCAGTTAATACCACTGAGTATATTTTTTCATCCTTGGCATTGTATTTTTCATCTGAAGAAATTCTCTTTGGTTCTCTGTTAATATCTTCCAACTTTCTTATTATCATATTCAATCTTTCTTCTACCTACTTTAACATATAGAATGGAGTTATAAGTATTTTAATGTCCTTGTCTGCTAATTATAACATCTTTGTCAGCTCTCATTGATTGATTGATTAGTTTTGATCACCTGATTTTTCTCCTAACTATGGGTTGTGTTTTTCCTACTCTTTTTATATCTAGTAATGTTTTATTAGATATCAGGCAAGATGAATTTTATCTTGTGAAGTGGTGGATATTTTGCATTCTAAAAATATTTTTGAGCTTCTTCTGAGATAAAATTAAGTCACTTAGAAACAGTTTGATCCTTTGGTGTCCTGCTTTTAAGATTTGTTATGCAAGACTTGAGCCATGTGTGGTCTAAATATTTCCAGTACCAAGACTAGACCCTATACCCAAAGCCTTGTGAATTGTGTAGTTTTCCAATGTGGCTGGTAGTATTACACATTATTCCCCAACCTTCATGAATGTTGGGTCCTATTTTCTTTAATCATTTTGGGTGGTCCTCAATTACTATTGAGTGAGGTAGTTTTCTTAACTGCATGCCCTGATCAGTACTTTGATGAATATTATTTGGATGATTCTCTGCAGTTGTCCAGAGTTTTATCTTTGTGTACCTGTCTCCTCTCTGGTACTCTAGCTGCCTTGTGAAAAAAAAAAATTTTTTTTAAATGAGCTTTATCCCCAACGTGGGACTCAAACTCGACCCCAAGATGAAGAGCCCCCAAGATGAAGAGTGGTATGCTCTACCAACTGAGCCACCCGGGCACCCCTAGCTGCCATGTGAAATTTAACTGCATTCTTCTCCTTGAATTCTTAGCTCAATCTCCTCAAATCAGGGAGTCCATTGATCTCTTACCTGCTTTATGATCTGGAAATTCTTTCAAAGTTGGAGGAATCATAGCGCTCACCTCAATTGTTTTCTACCTGCCAGAAATCATTGTCCTTTGTTGTTTAAGGCCAATGTTTTAAAAACCATTCTTTTCTATATGTGTCATTTTTTAGTTGTTTCAGATAGAAGACTAAATCTGGTTCTTATTGTTCTATCTTGGACACAAAAAAGTCAATATGTCTTATAAATAATATATATATATGGATTTTTAAATAATATTGGAGTTTAAATACATGAGTCTAATCTATCATTATTATTACTGATATACTTGGGCATGTTTCTCCAACCTTATTTTTGTTTTCCATTTCTATTTCTTTTTAATGCTTTCTCCTTTCATTTTTTAATGCTTTCTCCTTTTAAAAAGAAAAAAAAACTAATCCTCCCTTTTAAGACAAAAAATTAGCAAATTCTTAACTTCTTTAATTTTCCTCCACAACAATGCCCATCATGTAATTTTTTTCTAGACTTTCAATTCTGGAGTATTGTGGATATATTTTTTCTTTTTATTTGGTCTTAAATAAATGGCTACAATAAGGTAAGCTATTTAATCACCTTTAATCAGGTATCTTTTGCAGCATTCCTTGGATTTTTCTCTCCTCCTAATTTACCTAAAACTATTGTCCATATAAGTCTGCATGGCAATTCTCTTAAGGCTTTCTGTGCCTGAGAATATTTTTTTTTATTATGCTGACATATCTGAAAACAATTTGGCTTGAAAATTCTATATTTCAAATTATTTTCTTTTACTACTTAAAAAACATCCCTTCATTATCTTCTTGCAGTTAGTGTTTTCTGTTGAAAAATCTGATTTTAGATTCTGTGTTGGTGTTTTGCTCTGGAAATTTTTGTATATGTATATGGTGTGAATTTGGCTACCCTCTCTCTCTTTTTTAAAGATTTATTTGTTTATTTGAGAGAGAGCAGAGGAAGAGAATCCCCAGCAGACTTCCAGCTAAGTGCGGAGCCCGACTTGGGTCTCCTTCCCACGATCCCGAGATCATGACCTGAGTGGAAGCCAAGAGCCCCACACTCAACCGACTGAGCCAGCCAGATGCCCCTCTCTTTTTTTTTTAAATCTTCTCCATCTTTTAATATCTTCCCTAATTGCATTCCTTTTTATTGTTTAAATAATCTCTACACCCAACATGAGACTTGAACTCATGATCAGGAGTTGCATGTTCTACCAACTGAGACCACCTAGTGTCCCTCTTCCCTAATTTTAAATTCACAATCCATTTTTCTTAATATTTCTACTCTACAGATGTCTGCAATCTAGAATATTGTTCTTAAATGGCTATGCTCCTCAAATATCCTCTTGTACTGTGAGTTCTTTTTCTCTAGGGCTAGTTCCCTAGATTTGCTGCCCATTAGAACTACCTGTGGAGCTTAGAAAAACCCCAAAGCCAGGTCTGACTCCAAAGTAATTAAATCAGCATGGCTAGGAGTGGGAGCCAGGTGTTAGTTCTTTTTTTTTTTTTTTTTAATATCTCTAAGTGATTCCAACGGGTAACAAAATTTGGGAACCACTGGTCTGAAAATATGAGTCATGCTGCCAGGTAATGTTTATTTCCCAATGTATCAGCTTGATGAATCAGGGAGTGCAGGTGGGGGGTTAATGAGTCCTAAAACGAAGAGCTCCAAGCACCTGAATCACTCCTTACCCCCAAAATATCTCAGGTCAGATCTTCACTTTTCAGAACCTGTGGCAGAATCAGCATTAGAAGGAGATACTCCTTAGATTATAATTCCTAGTTCAAAACTGTATCACTTCAGAATCATCAAGCCACACCCTAAACCAATTAAATCTAAGACTGTTAAGGGTGGGTCCCCAGGCATTAGTATTTCCTAAAGTTCCATAGATAATTCCAGTGTGTGGCTAAGATTAAGTACAACTGTCCCAAAAATTTGGAGAATGAGGGGTGGAGACACAACTGCCTCAAGTCAGATTGTCTCCACCTGTTTGTGTTTTGTTTTTTGTTTGGTTGGTTTTTGGGTTTTTATTTTAATTTCCTCAAAAGGAAAGAGCTGTTTTACTACTCAAATGTATCCTTAAGGAAAATGGGACAGAAGTTCTAGGCAGGGATTGGGAGCAGGTGCTGTCTGTCCGAAGATAATGAGGGTGGGGGCAGGGGTGGAAGAACAGTATTCCAGCTCTTCTGTTTCTATTTTGTTCTGTAACTGCTTTACTGGGCTGCATCCTATCCCAGGCTAAAACCATCTATATGCATGTGTGCATGCGTGTGCGCGCGCGCTACACCGCCCTCCCCCACGCACCCCACCCCCCTTCCAACGAATTGCCAAGAAGGTAACGGAGGCAGTACCCCAGGCTTCTCTCACAGTGTTGTTCATTTTCTTGTTCTGGTTCCTGGAGGTTGAAAATAGGAGAGGCTTCTAGCAGTTGAGCTTGTTTAGTATCTTCATTCAAATTACCATCCAAACGGTGCATATTAAAACCATTCCCCCAAAATTAAACAAAATAAAAGCTTTGTCTGTAATGAAGAACAGAGTTAGACTCTGGGTTCGGATGGAGTTTTAGACACCTTGTGGGCATTTGAATGTCATGCAAGATTCTTTGTTATATAATTCCTGGTGTTTTTAGAACAGCCCTGCATATTGCAGGACATCAATCAGCCCTGGCTCTGGCCTTTCCTTCTAAATTATAATATATTGTGCCAAAATGTGAAGGGTCTTGCAAGCCCTGATAAATTTGAACCTTATACTAAAAGTCACTGGAAGAGTTAAAGGTTTTTAATGAAAAATACAAGGTTCAACTGAACTGTAATGGACTAGACTAGGCTGTCAGTTCCTTAAAGGAGGCTCCACTTTCATATCTCCATAATATCAACAGAGATTAGTCAAGAACAAGGGAAATAGCAAACAATAAATAAACGAGTAGACAAATGGATGGTTAGAAAGAAAAGGAGAGACAGAAAGAAAAGAACATAGAAAGCAGAAAGATGAGGGAGAGGGGCTACCATACAACTAGTTAATTATTAAAGAAGGCTCAAACTAAAGTAATAATAATGGAATAGTGAAAACTGTACAGATGAAAAGTATTTAGAAGAAATAATCAACAGGTCCTATGAAATAGTGTAATGTAGTAACCAGAACATGGATTCTGTAGCCCAGCTAATCCCTGATTTAGGCAATAATTCCGTTTAAGCACAGAGAAAGCATAATAATACAAGAAGTCCAAAGATAAAGCTATTAAATTGTTCATTTCTGTGGGATATGCATAGTTTCTCAAACACACATATATTTTTCATATCACATAGGAACATACTTGGTATATAATAAAATTTCAATAGGGGCACTTGAGTGGCCCAGTTGGTTGTGATGAGGGATAGTTGGAAGGCAGGCAGGCAGGAGGGACAAGGGGTCCCCCCTCCCCAAGAGGAAACCACCCTTAAAAGGACTTTACACCACCCTGGAAGGAGCCCTCCATCCTTTCCCATGTGACAAAAACCTGACTGGATGACAGGCGCAGGGAGGGTTAATCAGATTAAAACAGCCCACCAAGCCCATAAAAACCCCTAGACTTAGAAACTCCAATGGCAGCCCTCTCGGGTCCCCTCCCTCCTCTGGAGCTTTGTACTATCACTTTGCTATGGCTCAATAAACCTTGTTTTGCTGCCCACCACTCTGTCTGGTCTACCTCGTCTTCATTCTTTGAAGTGGTATAACCAAGAACCACGGGCACTGACAGAAAAAAATTCCTGTAACAGTTGAGCATCAGATTCTTGATTTTGGCTCAGGTCATAAATTCAGGATTGTAGGATCAGCCCGGTGTCGGGCTCTGTGCTTGCACAATCTGCTCCCTCTCCTTCCGCTCCTCCCCCCACCCTGTTCTCAAATAAATGAATAAATAAAATCTTTTTAAAAAAAACTTCAATAAATACCTGTTGTGTTTATGTAAATAAGCAAGGCTTTAACTTATTCACATAATCGAGCTACTCAAATCCCAAGAAAAGCATGATGGATTATACAGAGCTTGAAAAAGAGAGACAAACAAGCATGAGCAAAGGTCTGGTCACTAATTAACTGACTTTGTTTTTTTTTTTTTTTTTTTTTTTTTTTAAGATTTTGTTCATTTATTTGACAGAGAGAGATGCAGCGAGAGAGGGAACACAAGCAGGGGGAGTGGGAGAGGGAGAAGCAGGCTTCCCGCGGAGCAGGGAGCCCGATGCGGGGCTCGATGCCAGGACCCTGGGATCATGACCTGAGCCGAAGGCAGAAGCTTAACCGACTGAGCCACCCAGGCGCCCCTAATTAACTGACTTTGAACATCTTACAAAATTTATGAAGAATAGGGATTTCATGAGGAAAAGAAGAAAAATTAAGCTCACAAAATATTTATTGCATCATTATTCACAATAGCCAAGATATGGAAACAACCTAATGTTTGTCTATGGATGTAACCTAGTGTTTGTCTATAGATGAATAGATAAAGATGTGCTAAAAATGGAATATTATTCAGCTATGAGAAAGAAGAAAATCCTGCTGTTTGCAACAACATGGATGGAATTTGAGGACATTATGCTAAGTAAGATAAGTCAGAGAGAAAAAATACTGTATTATGTCACTTATATGTGGAATCTTAGGAAGCCAAAGTTATAGAAACAGAGAGTACAATGGTAGTTACCAGGGGCTGAGGAGGGGGGAAATTGGGGAGATATTGGTCAAAGGTGAAAAAACAAACAAGCAAGCAAAAATAATAAGAAGGAACTAAAAGACATGTTTGTAAAATTAAAATCACTGTGTGAAAGTTATTGCAACAGAACTGAAGGTTGTGCTATGGAAATGGTCACTGAACTCAGAAAGAAAAAAATCTTTTAGAGAAGTCAAACTATGATAAAACCCAAAAGGAAGACACAAGCATTTATGATGAGTTTTCATATCATATTTCCTTTTTTTTTTTTTTTTTTGAGAGTGAGCAGTGGGGGTGGGGGAGAGGTAGAGGGAGAGAATTTTAAACAGGAGCCAGATGCAGGGCTCATTCTCACGACCCTGAGATCATGACCTGAGCTGAAATCAAGAGTCAGATGCTTAACTGACTGAGCCACTGTGGCGCCCGGTACCATATTTCCAATTAGCAAATTTGTTTAATACATCTGGGTACAGAAGAAACAAATATAGTATCAGAGAAATGGTATCGGAGAAAAAGTACCTGGGAGGATACTGAACAGGGAAAAACCTACCTGTGCCCTCAAATCTAACATACAGAAACTCTAAATTATAGCAACAGATGAAAATTAAATATGGAACATTCAAGAAATTGTGGCAAAGTTTTGGACAATGGGACAGTTGTAGCACTTTCAGTTGGCAAGACTATCACAATCACAAAGCAGTTTGTCCTTAGCTCCTTCCACTCACCTTCCTTCCCTTGGAGTCCTTCTAATCTTCCAGTTTCTCTGCCTTCTTAGGGCCCTATCTCTTTCGCCCAGGGCCTGCCATTGGATAATAATGGATAATCCCCACTAAACTGCTACTTGATAATAGATTAATGTGTTTTGCATTTAAACAGAAAACACTTTTACAAATCTTTCTAGACAGCTAGACAAGGGCAGCCAGCACTGGGTGTTCAGAGGAAGGACCAGCAAGAGTTAGAGATGCCAAGGATGCTGGTCTCCCCTGGTTTGTTTCCTAGGGCTCCCCTGGGCCCAGTCAGAGGCACGTCTTGGGTTTATTTGTTTTTGTTTCTTTGTTTGTTTGTTTGCATGTATTCTGTAAAGAAGCATACATATGCCCTGTCCTCCCAAAGGAATATTTTATAGCCTCATAGTTTAAAGGAAATTTAGGAGATTTGAATTAAACCTGATATCCATCATCCTTCATCCCCATTCTTACCATTATGGAATTATAAGTAGTGGAGAGAATTTTGACATCATGCACAGTTCTCTAGGCCATAGAAGAAAAAAAAAATGTAAAAGAGAGAGAGAGATGAGATTAATGGATTAATAGATTAATCTGCATGGTGAGAATGTACATTTTCCAGGCTAATAGTACTTTGGAAACTTAATGATTTTGAAGACTAAGGTCACAAAGTGTAGAAAAGGGAAAATAATTGGGAAAAGGGGGAAAATAGCATAGACAGAGAAAAGCATACAGAATGGAATAACTTATAGTAATAATATTTATGTTTTTTAATAATTTATAGCAGATCTTGATAAATTATGAAATGTTTCTTCTGCTGCATTCTCTTCTCACATACTTTGTGCCTCTTATCTATTCATCGGAGCAGATGACTTTGTTCTCATCATATGAGTAATTGAGTGTGAACATTATTTGAGCAGATAAGGCTTTCTGAAAAAAGTATTATATTGTCTATTCATAGATACTGTCACACACACAATGTATACACAAAACTCTGATAATATTCTATATCACATTTTGTGAAAATGATTAAAGTATTTTATAAATACTAATTAAATATCATAGAAGCTCCTATTAGCAATAGGACTTCTATTAATATATAGACAATGACAGTTATGAACTCTAAATATCTCTTCTATAGTTCTCACAAATGTATTATAAACCTCTTCAATCACATATTTGATCAAAATATGTATTTACATAATGATTTAATAGTTGTTTTGAATCAAATTATCATTTCATAAAGATATTTGTGAAGTTATGATCCCATATATTATTCTGAAATATTGCTCTCAAATGCAATTTAGGTGTTTTTTTTTTCCTGCCTCTAATATTGTTTCAATCTTCTTTGTTTTTCCAGGGCACTGTTTCTGATTCTTCCTTTCTCCTGCTTCTTTTCCAATGTTTATTTCCTCTCCTTGATGTAATGTGCCATCTTTTAGTTATTTTGTAACCAGTCCATCTGTAAAAGTTTTGTTTCTATCTTTTTCTTCTATTCTCTTAATCTAATACATTATCTTCTCTGGATCATCTGTGTTTTGCTCTCTCAGTATTAGCGGATTCCTAGTATTTGCAAATAATATCAGAAGCTCATGCTTGGTTGTATTAAGCCAGGCCCAAAACACAGAAGAGCAAGGGCCAGGGAAAGAGGCACAGTAGCAAGTTATCAAGATTTGTTCTAAGACTTCCAGCCCTAAACTTATTTGACACTTTCATTCATTATATTTGGTAATTCTCTACTTTGCTAATTGCTCAAAAATGTTCTTAAGAGAGAACATCACCTGTGTTAAGTAGTTGATAAAGTGTTGATACACATATTCCATTTTCCCTTCTTAGAATTTCAGTATTTGAAGAGCATCAGGATGTGTCCCATTATTGTTGAATAGCTTATGGCTTCACCAGTTAAGTGTAGGTAATTGTCCTCCTGTAATTGTGCACAAAAGCAGTCTATATGTCTCCCTCTCCTACAAACTGTTCTCTCAGCACTGCCTACATTTCCAGCCAAATTGTGTGGTTTGCAGGGCTTTAAGGGTTGTACCATATAACAGAATCTCCTTGATTAGAAGCAATCTCACTCAGCCACAGAGGATACTGTGTTTGTTTCCTAGGGCTACTATAAGAAAAGTACCACAAACTCTGGGCTTAAAGCAGCAGAAATGTTCTGAAGACTAAAAGTCTGAAATCAAGATGTCAGCAAGGCCATAATCTCTCTGAAGGCTCTAGGGAAGGATCCTTCCTTGTGTCTTTCTAGATTCTGGTGGTAGCTGGCAATCCTTGGCATTCCTTGATTTATGGCAGAATAGCTCCAGTCTAGACAAAACATAAGAGACTCTTAACCATAGGAAACAAACTGAGGGTTGCTGGAGGGGAGGAGGGTGAAGGGATGGGGTAACTGGGTGATGGACATTAAGGAGGACAGGTGATGTAATGAGCACTGGGTGTCATATACAACTGACGAATCATGGAACTCTACCTCTGAAACTAATAATACACTATATGTTAATTAATTGTATTTAAATAAAAAAAAATAATTAAAAAAAAGGAATAGCTCCAGTCTCTGACTATCTTCACCTTCCTGTGTGTGTCTCTGTTTCCTCTTCTTGTAAGGACCTCGGCCATTGGATTTGGGTCTACTTGAATCCAGTATGATCTCATCTTAACTTGATTACATCTGCAAAGATCCTATTTCCAAATAAGGTTACATTCATAGCTGCCAGGGTTAGGACTTTGTTGACACAATTCAACCCATAACAGATACCTTTCCAATTTTTTCCCATTTGAAACCACAGTGATGAATTATCAAATATGATGTTATATATACTGTAGATGCTTAATTCACATTATTTGATTTTGATTTCTGTACTTATAAGGCTTTCTACTATCAGTTATTTTGGTGGTAATGGTAATAAGAAAAGCATCAACAAGAAAGGATTTTCTGCTTTCATCTGTAAAAAACAGGTTGAAATACAAGTTTTAAAATAATGATGTGTTTACTCAACATTTTATATGTTGCTCAAATCATATTTTTTCGTTTATTTTTTAAAATATTTTTAGAAACACAAAAATCCATATACAGTAAATTGAACCAAACTGAAAGATCCAGGAGTAAGTTGAGATACTGCCTTCATGTGAAAGAAAACTAAGACTACTTTAAAACAAAGTGATGTAACTCAGGCTTTGCTTGGATGGAGAGTAGATATAGATCTGAATATTCAATAACTGCTGAGCAGAAAGAGTAAACCTCTGGGTTTTTTCTTTCTTTCTTTCTTTCTTTCTTTTAGTTAATTATCTAATTAAAATTAGAACTTCCACCATTAAAATTACCTGCAGCTGTATGGTTCTTGCTGCTATTGTTGGTGTACAGGGTGGTCTCACCACCTTGCCTCCAACAGAGGGCACCGAGAATTGCTTGTGATCTACCCACCCACACAGTCTTGTCACTTTGGAAAGATTGTAGACAGCATAACTAATAAAGTTACTGTGCTCTTGTGAAAGAATAATAGCATGTTTGAAGAGAGTGTATTAACCCTGTTGTAAAGTGTTGATTGCACTCCATAGTAAAGGAAATGAAAGAACAAAGATAAAGTGTTTTTAATTCTTACCCTGTTTGCTCTTGCTTGTTTTATTCCATTTCAATTTACACCTATATTCAAGAACACTAAAAATGTAGCACCCGGCCTCAAAAGCAGTTTTCTTTTTTCTACAGACTTTTGTAACAATTTGATGCTTTAAAGAACAGATATGTAAGCTAACTTAGAAAGTGATGAATAAGAAATATCATCCAATCTCAACTGTGAACTCAATTTGCTATGTTTACTATAATAAAAAGAGAAGAAAGAGAGAGAAAAAAGATGGAAGAGAGAGGGAAAGAAAAAAAAAGAGAGAATGGAGAAAGAGAGAGAGAGAGAGAAACAAGTTATTTTGTTTTACTTTTTTGTTGTTACCTTCCAAGATTTCAATTTACTGGGCCCTAACAGTAACAAGTTATAATGCTGATTGTAAACTTTTGGAGAATATAGCAATAAGCAACAGTCAATACTTCTGAAACCTCAAATTTGACATTAGAAATTTCTAATGTGCTGATCCCCATTAAAGACTATTAATGCAAATAATATGTGCACAAATATGAATATCCATCCAAACATCCTTAAACATAAGAAGCAAGCTCTTTGGAAGGTGGATAATGTGAGAAGCAGAAGTAATGGAAATTATTTGGATATTGGGGTTCTTTAATCAAAAACAAGAAAGGAAATTATTGAAATTTTAGTTTCAGACTATAGAGTTCATTAAGTTTCCAACACTAATGCTACCTTTCTTACATCATTTCCATAAAAACATGATATGCATGAAAATAAGTAATATTTACATATTGATTGCCTCTATATTCATTGTGGTATAACAAGTGTTCAGAGTACAACTCATGAGTATTGATGTATAAACATAAATTGGATTCCAGGTAAATGAGAAAAATATTCAAAGTTTAAATTTAAAGATTTTTTTAAAACAAAAAAAGTTATGACAGGATGAAGCTCCACAGTTTTGAGGAGCAATTGATGGACATTTCATACATTATTTATTAGATATAAATCAACATTTAAAAATCAGATAAAATTATCTTTTATTGTTAATGAACATCATTGGAAATCATCCTTGTGTGGTGATCCAGTAAGTATAAAAACCACTTACTTTCTCTGAACTACTTCTTTTGAGAACAGAGTTCCTATAATTGCATTCCCATCTCTCTCTCTCTCTCTCTCTCTCTTTTCAGTTGTATCTGTAAAGACATTTGGCATCTCATCAGCAAAAACAGCAGCTGGAGAAAGGCCTTGCTACATGCTCTGTCAAGGGGATTGCAAGTTTAGGTGGGGTTTTAATAGATATCAAGGATTTACTGACATAACATAGATTGCATGCTTTCATTCTATCTATTATTTCTATCTTTCTCTTTTAATGGAAATGAAAACAATTATAGAGCAGAAGAGATAAAGTTCCTCTTTGAGAGTACTGTATTCTAGTCGAGGAAGAGGTATAAAGTGACAAATACATGCATAAGGTAGGTATTTACACATCACATGACACTAGTTAAACTTAATTTCCATGTTCAAATCTTGTGGGAAACATCTGTGAAAGTCGATCCAAGCCAACAAATCAATAACATCCTATGTAAGTGAAGGACGTTTTTATTATTTTTTTATTCCAATTAACAGTTTCCTGGAACTGCTAGCGATTATCTGGCATTTTTACATTTCTAATATTGTTACTAAATTGTCTCTCCCATAAATTCCACACAATTTGGACTTTAAAAAAATACAAATTAGACAGGTATTCCCTGATTCTAACCCTGAAGATTTCCTTCATAGTGTGTAGTTAGTTCTTCAATGTGGCAAATCCCACTCTAGGTGCTGTGGTCCTACATCAAACATAAGCAACGGTTTGACAAATTGAGAAGGAAAGCTCGATCTAAAAAGGAAAAGGGAACTGTAAAAACATACTTGATAGAGCTCTGGTGAATATATGGGATGTGGACATTATAAAACAGTCAAATTACTCTGTGTTTGATTCATGCTTAACTGAAGAATCATAGAAATATAGAGATGGAGGTGGCCTCATCCGTCAAATTAAACATTCATTTTAACTTTACATTTTAAAATTAAGTCATATTTCTTGTGGTAATTTGAGAAACAAGTTTCATTTAAGCACCATAGATTGAACTCTGGTGTTTATTTCCACTGCCTGTAGAAATGAAAGTAATGCAAATAAAAGAATAAACCTGCAAGGACAAAGAGAATTAGAGAGAAGACAACAGGCAAGAGATGTGAACAAAGTTATAGAACATGAAAGCAGATGGAGAGTAACCAAATTGGCGGAGCAAGTTGAAGACGTAATCTAAGACCCACAAAGGAGAATATTAAAATATTAGCAGATTCACCCCTCAGAATCCCAGAAAGCCTTGGGCCATGGTGGCTCCTAGTACTGGTCCAGGCAGAGGTGTGCCCTGGAGCCCATGGGCCCTGAGATCAATTTCTCCCACTTCCACAGAAGGCCCCAGGTTTAATCAGGGACATGGAGGCATAGCACTGAAAAAAGAATTAGAGTAAGCGAAAGACTAAATGTTAAATAGTTGTTAACTCCCTTCCCACTAACCACTAACTCTCTTCTTTGCCAATCTCCAAGAATACCAGCAATGAGTTATGAATCCAAACACATTTGAGGAAAGCCTCCAACGTTTAACACAGGAAACAAAACAAAATTTGATAATTTACCCTCTCTTCAGCAGTATATATAGGAATGCCTGTTTTTCTCACGCCCTCTTCAGTCTTGGGTATTTATAATCAGTTAAAATAAAATAATCTCATGTTAACTGTCCTACCATAATAAATTAAATAAATTAGTAAACAAGTAGATAGATAGATGATGATAGATAGATAATAGATAGATGATAGATACATAGATACATAGATGATAGATAGATGATAGATAGATAGATATAGATAGATGAATGATAGAGGTAGAGTGTTTGTATAACTGCCCAAAGCCTAATAAGTAATAAAGTAGTAGGTACAGGTGGGATCTGAACCTAGCTTGTTAGCTTCCAGAGTTTATGCTTTAAACAACTTATATTCTTGGGAGCCTGGGTGGCTCAGTTGGTTAAGCGACTGCCTTCGGCTCAGGTCATGATCCTGGGGTCCCGGGATCGAGTCCCACATCAGGCTCCCTGCTCAGCAGGGAGTCTGCTTCTCCCTCTGACCCTCCTCCCTCTCATGCTCTCTGTCTGTCATTGTCTCTCTCGCAAATAAATAAAATCTTAAAAAAAAATTTTTAAACAACTTATATTCTTTAAAATATGAATTAGGCATTTTATGCTCCAATATGGTTTGTTCTCTGAACTCTGATATTGATAAATATGTTGGCTTATTGCTGTTTAGATGATTAATTTTTGATATTTAAATTTGTCCATCTTTTTTAAATTGCTAGTAGTTAATTTTATTCTTTTTGGCCCTGTCTTTTGAAAAAGCAAACTTTCCACTACAGGACTATATCAAATACTCTCTCATATTACCTCCCAATAATGTTAAAACTTGATGCATTTGAAATTTACTTTTATATATATATAGGTCATTTTCCAATAATATCTATTAAATAATTTAGTCTTTCCACACTGGATTTAAAATGTTTCTCTCTTTCTATGGTTTTCTGTATTCTATATAAATATTCATTTATATGTTCACTTTTGGTCTCAGTAAAAACAATTTTTAAAACCTAGACTATCAGAAGAAAATTTAACAAGTTCATCTTTTACCAATATGATAATTAATTTATTGTCTTCACCTTTTTTTTCCTGAAGATTTTATTTAAATTCAAGTTAGTTAACATATAGTGTATTATTAGTTTCAGGGGTAGAATTGTGATTCATCAGTTGCATATAACATCCAGTGCTCATTACATCAAGCGCCCTCCTTAATGCCCATCACTCAATTACCCCATCCCCCAACCAACTCCCCTCCAGCAACCCTCAATTTGTTCCCTGTAGTTAAGAGTTTCTTATGGTTTGCCTCCCTCTCTGCCTTCACCTTATTTTATTTTTCCTTCCATTCCCCTATGTTCATCAATTTTGTTTCTTAAATTCCACATGAGTGAAATTATGTGGTGTTTGTCTTTCTCTGACTTATTTCGCTTAGCATAGTACCTTCTAGTTCCATCCACATCATTGTAAATGGCAAGATTTCATTCTTTTTGTTGTCTTAGTAATATTCCATTGTGTGTGTGTGTGTGTGTATATATATATATATATATTCCACATCTTCTTTATCAATTCATCTGTGGATGGACATCTAGGCTATTTCTATGTTTTTGCTATTGTGGACATTGCAGCTAGAAACATTGGGGTGCATATGCCCATTCAAATCACTATTTTTGTATCCTTCAGATAAATACCTAGTAGTGCAATTGCTGTGTCCTGGGGTAGTTCTATCTTTAACTTTTTGAGGAACCTCCATACTGTTTTCCAGAGTGGCTGCAACAGTTTGCATTCCCACCAACAGTATAAGAGGGTTCCCTTTCTCTGCAGCCTCACCAACATCTGTTGTTTCCTGACTTGTTAATCTTAGCCATTCTGACCAGTGTGAGGTGGTATCTCAATGTGCTTTTGATTTGTATTTCCCTGATGATGAGTGATGAGCATTTTTTCATGTGTCTGTTAGCCATTTGTTTGTCTTCTCTGGAGAAATGTCTGTTCATGTCTTCTGCCTATTTCTTGACTGGATGTTTTTTGGATGTTGAGTTTGATAAGTTCTTTATAGATTTTGGTTACTAGCCCTTTATCTGATATATCATTTGCAAATATCTTCTCTTGCCTTTTAAGGTTTTTTAATTATTCTTTTTTAAAATCATTTATTTGTTCTTATACGGTTGACTATTAGAAAACATGGATTTGAACTGCAAGAGTTTACTTATACATGGATTTTTTTTAGATAAATACAGTACACTATTGTAAATGTATTTTCTCTTCCCTATGATTTTCTTAATAACAGTTCCTTTTTTTAGCTTACTTTATTATAAGAAAACAGTGTATAATACATATGTTACAGGATTTCTTCTCCTTCGGTGCCCGCGGTTCTTGGTCATACCACTTCGAAGAACGAAGAGGTAGACCAGACAGAGTGATGGGCAGCAAATTAAGGTTTATTGAGCAATAATAAAGTTTACTGACTGATAGAGTACAAAGCTCCTGAAGAGGGAGGGGACCCGAGAGGGTTGCCTTAACTTTTAGTTTTGTTGATTGTTTCCTTTGCTGTGCAGAAGCTTTTTATCTTGGTGAAGTCTCAATAGTTCATTTTGCTTGTTTCCCTTGCCTTTGGAGACGGGACTAGTAAGACCTTGCTGCAGCCAAAGTCAACGAGATTGCTGCCTGTGTTCTTCTCTAGGATTTTGATGGCTTCCTATCTCACGTTTAGGTCAGCTTCCATCCATTTTGACTTTATTTCTGTGTATGATGCAAGAAAATGGTCCAGTTCCATTCTTCTGCATGTTGCTGTCCAGTTGTCCCAACACCATTTGTTGAAAAGACTGTCTTGCTCCCACTGGATATTCTTTTCTGCTTTCTCAAAGATTAGTTGACCACAGAGTTGGGGGTCCATTTCTGGGTTCTCTATTCTGTTCCACTGATCTATGTATCTGTTTTTGTGCCAGTACCATTCTGTCTTGATGATTACAGCTTTGTGATACAGCTTGAAGCCTAGAATGGTGATGCCTCCAGCTTTGGTTTTCTTTTTGAACATTATTTGGCTATTCAGGGTCTTTTCTGGTTCCAACAAATTTTAGATTGTTTGTTCCAGCTCTGTGTTATTTTTTTTTTAAAGATTTTATTTATTTATTTGACAGAGAGATAGAGAGCCCAAGTAGGCAGAGTGGCAGGCAGAGGGAGAGAGAGAGGGAGAAGCAGGCTCTCCGCTGAGCAGGGAGCCCGACACAGGGCTCGATCCCAGGACCCCGGGATCATGACCTGAGCCGAAGGCAGACGCTTAACCGACTGAGCCACCCAGGTGCCCCCAACTCTGTGTTATTTTGATAGGGATGGCATTCAGTGTGTAGATTGCTTTGGGTAGTATATACATTTTAATAATATTTGTTCTTCTGATCCATGAGCATGGAATATTTTTCCATTTCTTTGTGTCTTCCTCAGTTTCTTTCATAACTGTTCTATACTTTTCAGAGTACAGATCTTCTACCTCTTTAGTTAAGTTTATTCCTAGGTATCTTATGGTTTTTGGTGCAATTGCAAATGGGATCAATTCTTTGATTTCTCTTTCTGATGCTTCATTATTGGTGTATAGAAATGCAACAGACTTATGTGCATTGATTTTATATCCTGTGACTTTGCTGAATTCCTGTATGAGTTCTAGCAAGTTTTTGGTGGAGTCTTTCCGGTTTTCTACATAGACTATCATTTATTCTGTGAAGAATGAAAATTCAACTTCTTCCTTGCTGATTTGGATGCCTTTTATTTCTTTTTGTTGTCTGATTGCTGAGGCTAGGACTTCCAGTGTTATGTTGAACAACAGTGGTGAGAGTGGTCATCCCTGTTGTGTTCCTGATCTTAGAGGAAAAGCTTTCAGTATTTCCCCATTGAGGATGATATTAGCTGTGGATCTTTCATATATAGACTTTCTGATGTTAAGGTATATTCTGTCTATCCCTACTTTCTTGAGGGTTTTTATCAAGAAAGGATACTGTATTTTATCAGATGCTTTTTCTGCATCTATTGAAAGGATCATGTGGTTCTTATTCTTTCTTTTGTTAATGTGGTGTATCAAGTTGATTGATTTGTGGGTATTGAACCACCCTTGCAGGCCAGGAATAAATCCTTGAGAATTTTTCCATCCATCTTCATCAGGAATATTGGTCTGTAATTCTCCTTTTTAGTGGGGTCTTTTTCTGGTTTCAGGATCAAGGTAATGCTGGCCTCATAGAATGAGTTTGGAAGTTTTCCTTCCATTTCTATTTTTTGGAATAGTTTCAGAAGAACAGGTATTAATTCTTCTTTAAATGTTTGGTAGAATTCCCCGGGAAGCCATCCAGCCCTGGACTCTTGTTTGTTGGGAGATTTTTGATTATTGATTCAATTTCTTAGCTGATTATGGGTTTGTTCAGATTTTCTATTTCTTCCTGTTTCAGTTTTGGTAGTCTGTAGGTTTCTAGGAATGCATCCATTTCTTCCAGATTGCCTAATTTGTTGGCATATAGTTGCTCATAATATGTTCTTTTTTGTTGTTGTTGTTGTAGAGAATTTTTATCTTGATCCTAATAGTTTTATTTTTCTTATTCATTTTTATTTTTTTATGTTCAGTTAGCCAGCATATAGTACATCATTAGTTTTTAATGTAATGTTCAACAATGCTCATAATATGTTCTTATAATTATTTGTATTTCTTCGGTGTCAGTTGTGATCTCTCTTCTTTCATTCATAATTTTACTATTCGGGTCTTTTCTATTTTCTTTTTGAAAAGTCTGGCTAGGGGTTTATCAATTTTGTTAATTCTTTTGAAAAACCAGCTCTTTGTTTCACTGGTCTGCTCTATTGTTCTTTTGGTTTCTATTTCATTGATTTCTGCTCTAATCTTTATGATTTCCCTTCTCCTGCTGGATTTAGGCTTTATCTGCTGTTCTTTTTCCAGCTCCTTTAGGTATAAGGTTAGGTTGTATATTTGAGATTTTTCTTGCTTCTTGAGGAAGGCCTGTATTGCTATATACTCCCTCTTAGGACCACCTTTGCTGCATCCCAAAGGTTTTGGACTGTCGTGTTCTCATTTTCATTTGCATCTATGTATTTTTTTTAATTCTTCTTTAATTTCCTGGTTGACCCATTCATTCTTTAGTAGGATGTTCTTTAACCTCCATGTATTTGTGGTCCTTCCAAATTTTTTCTTGTGGTTGACTTCAAGTTTCGTAACACTGTGGTCTGAAAATATGAATGGTATGATCTCAATCTTTTTGTACCGTTTGAGGTCTGATCTATTTAATTCCATGTGCACTCAAAAAAAGAATATGTATTCTGCTGCTTTAGGATGAAATGCTCCGAATAAATCTGTAAAGTCCATCTGATCCAGAGAGTCATTTAAAGCCCTTGGCTCCTTGTTGGTCTTCTGCTTAGATGATCTGTCCATTGCTGTGAGTGGGGTGTTAAAGTCCCCTACTATTATTGTATTATTATCAGTGAGTTTCTTTAAGTTTGTTACTAATTGATTTATATATTTGGCTTCTCCTAAGTTGGGGGCATAAATATTTACAATTATTAGATCTTCTTGTTGGATAGAACACTTTATTATGATATAGTGTCCTTCTTCATCTCTTATTACAGTCTTTGGTTTAAAATCTAGTTTATCTGATGTTAAGTATGGCTACTCCAGCTTTCTTTTGATGTTCATTAGCATGATAAATGGTTCTCCACCCCCTCACTTTCAATCTGGAGGTGTCTTTAAGTCTAAAATGAGTCTCTTGTAAGCAGCATATTGATGGGTCTTGGTTTTTGGGGTTTTTTTAATCCATTCTGATACCCTATGTCTTTTGACTAGAGCATTTAGTCCATTTACATTCAGAGTAATTATTGAAAGATATGAATTTAGTGCCATTGTATTACCTATAAGTTGCTCTTCCTATAGATTGTTTCTGTTCCTTTGTAGTCTTTGTTACTTTTGGTCTTTTTCCAGCTTGAAGGACTCCCTTTAATATTTCTTGCAGAGCTGGTTTAGTGTTCACGAACTCCTTTAGTTTTTGCTTGTCTTGGAAACTCTTTATCTCTCCTTCTATTCTGCATGACAGTCCTGCTGGATAAAGTATTCTTGGCTGCATATTTTTCCCATTTAGCAGATTGAAGATATCATGCTGCTCCTTTCTGGCCTGCCAGGTCTCTGTGAACAGGTCTGCTGTTAGCCTTACGTTTCTACCCTTGTAGTTTAAGGACCTTTTTTCCCTAGCTGCTTTCAGAATTCTCTCTTTATCTTTATATTTTGCAACTTCACTATGATATATTGTGGTATTGACCTACTTTTATTTATTTTGAGGGGGATTTTCTGCACCTCTTGCATTGAATGCCTATTTTCTTCCCCAGATTAGGGAAATTCTGAGCTATAATTTGTGCAAATAAACCTTCTGTCCCTTTCTCCTCCTCTTCTTCTGGGACTCCTATGATATGGATATTATTTCACTTTATGGAATCGCTGAGTTCCCTACATCTATGTTCATGATCTAATAATTTTCTTTCCCTCTTCTTTTCAGCTTCATTATTTTCCATAATTTTCTTTTCTATATCACCTGTTCTCTCCTCTACTTCTTCAATCCTCATTGTGACTGTATCCAGTCTTTTTTGCATCTCAGTTACAGCATTTTTTTATTTCAGCCTGACTAGTTTTTAGGTTTCTTTTCTCTGCAGGGTCAGGGTTTCTCTGTTGTCTTCTATTCTTTTTTCAAGTCCAACTAGTAGTCTTATGACTGTTGATCTAAATTCTTGTTCAGATGTATTGCTTATATCTGTTTTTAGCAAGTCCTTGCTATGATATCTTTCTGTCCTTTCTTCTGGGGAGAATTCTCTATCTTGCCATTTTGGCTAAGTTTCTATTTTTTGCATGTTGTGAAAGCTTGTGATGTTTCCTGTACTTCAGAGTGATGCTATATTAAAAAGAGGTTCTACACTGTCCATGGCCTGGCATTTCAGGAAGTGTTTCTGGTATATGCTCTGTGTACTCTGCTGTTGCATTTTGGCTGCTCTATTATTATGTTTAAGAATGTTTGTATTTTCAGATAATTATGGAGTCACAGAAAGTTGCAAAGGTAGTACAGAGTGATTCCATGCCTCATTCATCCAATTTCCTAATTGGAAATAACTATACTACAATATAAACCAGGAAACTGACACTGGTGCATTGTTTGGGTATAGTTTTTTCTCACTTTATCATGCATATAGATTCATGTAACCACCACTGTAATCAAGATATAGAACTATTTCATCACCTCCAAGATCTCCTTCTGGCTATCCTTTTATAGTCAATATTTACCCTGTATTCCTCACCATCTCTAACCTTAAAAAGGACTGATCTAGTTCCCATTTCTATAATTTTTTATTTGCAAATGTTATATAAATGGAATCATAGAATATGTAACATTTGGATTTGGCTCTTAAGCTCAGCATAATGCTTTCATGCCTTTTTGTTGCTGAGTAGTATTCTACAGGATAGATATACTTTTGAAAGATGAAATTCAACTATTGGGAGACATTTTAGTTTTTTCCAGTTTGAGGCTATTAGGAATAAAACTGCTATAAACAATCATGGACAAGTTTTGTGTGCACATAAATGTTCATTTCTCTGTCATAAATGCTCAGGAGTGCAATTGCTGGAATGTATGGTAAATGTATGTAGTTTTTTTGGGGTGGGGAGACAGTTATCAATCTTGCTATTCTTTTTTTTTTTTAATTTTAAATTCCAGTATAGTTAACATATAGTGTTATATTAGTTTCAGGTGTACAATATAGTAATTCAACAATTCCCTACATCACCCAGTGCTCATTAAATGTATGTAGTTTTAAAGAAGCCGTCCTAGTATTTTTTGAGAGTGGCTGTAACATTTTACATTCCCAACAAGCATGAGAAATTGAGTTTCTCTACAGCCTCATCAGCATTTGATTTTGTTGCTATTATTTTTTTTCTTTTAGCTGTTCTAATGTATGTGAAGTGATATCTCATCATGGTCTTAATTTCTATTTCACTAGTAGCTAGTGATACTAAACATCTTTTCAGTGCTTATTTGCCATCTGTATATTTTCTCCAGTAAAATGTTTCTTCATGTATTTTGTCCATTTTCTAATTGTATTATTTTTTACTTGTTTCTTTTTTTTACTGGTGAGTTAGGAGAATTCTTCGTATATTCAAATATGAGTCATTTTCCTTATGAGGTTTACACATATTTTCTCTCAGTCTGTAGCTTGTCTTTTTATCATTGTAATAGGATCTGTTGAAGAGAAAAGTTCTTAATCTCGATGAAGTCTAATTTATTGGATTTCTTTTTATCCAGGGGTCATGTTTTGGGGGGCATCATCTAAGATTCTACTGGGCCGTAGGTCCTAAAGATTATATTTTGTATAATCTTTGAGACATTTCATAGTTTTATGTTTTACAATTAAATTGATGATCCATTTTGAATTAATTTTTGTATAAACTGTGACATTTTGGTGGAGGATTTTTTTGTCCATAGCTATCTAATTGCTCCAGCATCATTTGTTAAAAACACTTTCCTTCCTCCATTGAATTGCTTTTGCATCTTTGTAAAAAATCAGCTTATCATACTTGTTTAGAGGTATCTATGAGTTCCTAATTCTGTTCTATTGGTATGTGTGTTTATCTTTTGACCATTACCACACAGTCTTGATTACTGTAGTTATATGTCTTAAAATCAAGTATGATTTCTCCCACCTTATTCTTATTCTTAAAAATTGTTTTAGCTGATTTAGTCTCTTTGCCTTCCATATAAATTTATAAAAATCTTCTCCATATCTAAAAAAATTACTGATATTTTGATAGCAATTGCATTATACTGTATATCGATTTGGGAAGAATTAACATCTATTCTATGTTGAAACTTCCAATCCATGAAAAGATTACATCTCTCCATTTATTTGGAAATTTCAAAGTTTTTTTCCTCATCATTTTGTAGTTTTCACCTTACAAGATTTATATATGTTTTGTTAAGTTTCACATGATTTTTTTGAGTAATTTTAAATGGTATTGTATTTTTAATTCCAGTGTCCACATACTCATTGTAAGAATATAAAAATGCAGCTGATTTTGTGTCTTCATCTTGTATCCTGTGCCCTTGCTAAACTCACTTCTTAGTTCTAAGAGTTTTATTTTGTTTTATTTTCTGTATATTCCTTAGAAATATGTATGTAGAGCATCATGCAGAGCATTTACAAATAGAGACAACTTTATTTCTTCCTTTTTTATCTGTATGCCTTTTATTTCATTTTCTGAACTTCATGTGCTAGCTAGAACTTCCAGTACCATGTTGAATAGCAATAGTGAGAGTGGATACACTTGTCTTGTTCTTGATTCTATGGGAAAAGCATCCATCTTTAACCATTAAGTATTAAGTATGATATTTGTTGCAGTGTTTCTGTCAGTGTTCTTTATCAATTTGAGAAGTGCCCTCCTATTCCAAGTTTTCTAAGAGTTTTTATCATACATAGGTTTTGAATTTGTCAAATGTTTTTCTATATTAGTTGATATGATCATATGATATTTCTACTTTATCTTGTTAATATGGTAAATCATATTTTTGCTTTTCAAATATTTATCTAGCCTTGTGTCCTTAGAATAAATCCCACTAGGTAATGGTATATAATTCTTTTTACATTGCTGAATTCTATTCACTAATATTTTCTTAGGAATTTTAGCATCTATATTTGTGGGAGGTATTGGTTTATATTTTTCTTCTTTTGTACCATCTTTTTTTTTTAAGATTTTATTCATTTATTTGACAGAGAGAGAGAGGGAGAGAGAGAGAGAGAGCACAATTCAGGGAAGCAGCAGAGGGAGAGGGAGAAGCAGGCTCCCCACCACACATGGAGCCCAATGTGGGGCTTGATCCCAGGAACCTGGGATCATGACCCAAGCCAAAGGCAGACATTTAACCAACTGAGCCACCCAGGCACCCTCTTTTGTACATCTTAGTTTGGTTTTAGAATCAGAGAAATACTAGCTTCATAAAATGGGTTAAGAAGTATACCTGCCTCTACTGTTTTATGGAAGTGATTGTATAGAATTAGCATTAACTCTTCTTTTAATGTCTGGTAGAATTCTGCAGTGAAACCAACTGAATCTAAATATTTGGGAAGAGAGTTTTTAATTACAAATTTAATTTCCCTAATATTTATAACTCTATTCAAATTATTTATTTCACATTGAGTTGAATTAGTTTGTGTTTCTTGAAGAAATGGTTCACTTCAGCTAAGCCATCAAATTTATGAGTACAAAGTTGTTTGTAGTATTCCTTTACTGTACTTTTAACAGCTGCAAGATATGTAGTGATATCCTATTTCATTACTGGTATTGGTGATTTGTACCTTTATTTTTTTGGTAGTCTTGCTAGAGTTGTCAAATGTATTGATCTTTTCAAGGAACGATTTCTTCTTACTTTAATTTTTCTATTGTTTTTGTGTTTTCAATTCACTTATTTCTGCCCTTTACATTATTATTTGTTTTTTCTTATTTCTTTCCTTTTGCTTGCTTTGCGTTTATTTTTCTTATTTTTCTAGGTCCTTGAGGGGAGAGGTTTTTTTTTTTTTTAAGTTTTTATTTAAGTAATGTCTATACCAACGTGAGGCTCAAACTCATGACCCTGAGATCAAGCGTTGCTCACTTCTCTGAGCCAGCCAGGCACCCGTGGTGGGAGTTTAGTTTAAAAATTTGAGACTTTTCTTCTTTTCTAATAAGCATTTAGTGCTTTAAATTTCTCTCAGCATTGCTTTATCTATGTCCCACACATTTTTATTTTGTTTTTTAATTTTCATTCAGTTCAATGTATTCATTTTCCTTAAGACTTCTTCTTTGGCCCATGAATTATTTAAAAGTATGTTATTTAGTTAAAATTAGAATATTTCCTCTATATAAATTTTTATAATTATTACTTGAACTGTCTGACACAATTGAAAAACTCAAGAAGAGAAGAAAAAAATTATTGTAATTTAACATATTTTTACCTTTCCATTGTTTTTTCTTTCTTCCTAATGTTTCAACATACATTTTTTTTTTTAATCATTTTCTTCCAATCAGAAAACTTACTTCAGCCATTACTTGAAGATAGGTTTATGGACAACAAATTCTCTTAGTTTTACTTCATCTGTACATATCTTTTATTTATTTATTTATTTAGTAGGCTCTATGCCCAGTGTGGGGCTCAAACTCACAACCTCGAGATCATGAGTCACATGCTCTACTGACTGAGACAGCCAGGTCCCCTGAACATTTCTTGATTTCTACTATAATCTTGAAGGATATATCTACTGTATGTAGACCTGTGAGCTAATAGTACTTTTTGTTAACCACTTGAAAAATATTGTGTTACATTCTTATGGTCTTCCTGGTTTCTGACAAGAAATCCACTGTGAATAGTCATTTCTCTTTCTGCTTTCAAGAGGTTTTCCATTGTCTTTTTTTTTTTTTTCCAGTAGTTTGACCCTGATGGGGCTTTGTGTGGTTTTCTTTGTGTTTGTCCTACTCAGTTTTCACTTACCCCCTTGAATCACTCTATATTTACCTTAAAAATTGATTTTGTAGTTAGTAACTTTCTCAGAAAGAAAATTCTAGTCCTAGATAGCTTCATTGGTGAATTCTACCAAAAATCTATTGAAGACATAATGCAATTCTCCACAAAATGCTTCAGATAATTAAAGGGGAAAAAATACTTCCTATGTCATTCTACAATACTAGCACTATTATGCTAATACCAAAACCAGACAAATATTTTTGAGGGCCATAAATGAAATAATTCTTAAAATTTTTGCAAAATTGTAATCAATAATATGTAAGTCAATCATGTAATTCACCATATTAACAGACTAAAAAAGAAAAACTCTGGAACATCTCAATAAATTCAGAAAAAAAAATTTGGCAAAATCCAACATTCATTCCCAGTAAAAACTCTCAACTAACTAGGAATAGAAGGGAAATCTTCAACCTGATAAAGTCCACAATCTACAATTAACCTGTAGCTACTTTAAGTAAAATGTTGAATGCTTTCTGGTTAAGATATGGAATAGGTAACATTATATTAAATGGAGAAAGACAAAATTTTTTCTCCTTAAGATCAGAAACAAAGCTGGGATGATTGTCTCACCACTTCTATTTAATATAGACATGGAAGCTTTAGGTAGTGCAGTAAGACAAGAAAATAAAGTAAAAGGAATTCAGAGTGGAAAGGAAAAATACAACTATCTTCATTTTTCAGATGACATGGTCATATGAAAAGAATCTTTTAGAATTTACAAAAAGCTACTAGAATCAATAAGTTAGTTAAGCAATTTGAAGTATACAAGATCAAGATATAAAATCAATTGTATATATATATGCTGGTAATGAATAATCAGAAGTTGAAATTCTAAAATAACATTTACAATTGCATGAAATACATGAAATAATTAGGAATAAATCTGACAGAAGTTGTGTGAGACATACACACTAAAAACTTCAAAACAATGCTAAGAGAAATAAAAGATCTAAACAAACAGAGAGATATATTATGTTCATAGATCAGAAGCTCAATATTGTTAAGATGTCAATTCTCCCCAGATTTAGGTATAGATTCAGTGCAGTTCCAGTTAAAAATTCCAGCTAACTTTGTTTTGTGGAAGTTAAGAAGCTGATTCTAAAATTTATCTGGAAATTTAAGGAAACTGGAATAGTCAAAACAACTCTTGAGAAAGAAGAATAAAGCTAGAATAATTATATCACATTTTCTCCAGACAATATTGAGGTACAGTAATCAAGATAGTTTGCTAATGGTGTAAAAATGGAAATATAGAGGGGTCCTGGGTGGCTCAGTTGGTTAAGTGTCATGATTTCAGGGTCCTGGGTTCAAGCCCCACATCTGGATTCCCTGATCAGTGGGAAGTCTGCTTCTCCTTCACCTTCTGTCCCTCCCCCCATGCTTTCACTCTCTCTCTCTCAAAATAAATAAATAAAATCTTTATTATTTTTTTAAGATTTTATTTATTTATTTGACAGAGAGCACAAGCAGGGGGAGCGGCAGGCAGAGGGAGAGGGAGAAGCAGGCTCCCTGCGAGCTGAGAGCTGCATGCGGGGCTCGATCCCAGGACCCTGAGGTCATGACCTGAGCCGAAGACAGACGCTTAACTGTCTGAGCCATGCAGGCGCCCTTAAATAAAATCTTAAAAAAAAAAAAAAAAAACAAATATAGATCAAAGGAAGAAAATACACTGTATAAAGATAGATACACATATATGGCCAATTGTGTTTTGGCAAAGGTGCAAAGGGAATCCAGTGGAGAAAGTATAATCTTTTCATCAAATGACAGTGTAACAATTAAATACCCATATGCTAAAAAAAAGGGAACTTCAATCCATACCTCACATCATGTACACAAAA
>NW_022589712.1:34790423-34791555 GCF_004348235.1 Phoca vitulina
AAGGAGACGACAAACGCTAGTCGCTACCTAAAACGCGACTACACAAACAAAACCACAAAAAACAAAAAACAAGACCCCGCCCCCCCTCACCCCCATCCCGAAACAAAACAAGAGTGACGGGCGGGGGGGGGGGGGGCGGAGCAAGATGGCGGAGGAGTAGGAGACCTGGATTTCGTCTCCTCTCAGGAATTCAGCTGGATAGGGATCAAGCCATTCTGAAGACCTACAAACTCAACAGGAGATCGAAGAAAAGAATAGCAACAACTCTGAACAGAAAAGCGACCACTTTCTGGAAGGTAGGACGTGCGGAGAAGTGAATCTGAGGCGTTATTCGGGAGGATAGACGGCGGGGGAGGGGCCTCTGTCGGCCGCTTCTGGCAAGTGATAGAACCACGGAGCACAAAATCGGAACTTTTAGAAGTCTGCTCCGCTGAGGGACGTCACTCTGGTGGCGAAGTGGGGGGTGGAACCCTCGCAGGACAGTGTGGTCTCAGGACCCTCGGGGTCACAGAAAGACGGGGGGTGCCTGAGTGCGGCAGAGCTCCCAGGTACCAGAGCAGGGAAGCCGGCTGCAGAGACGGAGCCCAGGCACGGGCTCTCAGCTCGGGGTTGTCATAAACCGTGATCCGCGGCACAGTCGGGCCACTGCTCCTCCAGCAGGGACCCAACAAGCGGCAGATCCGGGGAGACTCACCTTCTTCCCCTGGGAGGAGAGGTGCGGGAGCGCACCGTGGGGATCTGCTGGGTTTGGAGACTCCACCTGGGGTCGGGTGCCAGAGATAGAAAGGCGTGGTCACAGGCCGGGTGAGCGCGGAGTGTGGCTGGAGACCGGGGAGACGGGAGCGACTGACTGCTTTGCGCTGGGGGCTCGCGGAGGAGCGGGACCCCGAGTTCTCGGCTCCTCCGGGGCGGAGACTGGGAGGCCGCCATTTTCACTCTCCGCCTCCAAAGCTGTACGGAAAGCTTGCAGGGAACAAAAGCTCCTGAGAGCAAACCCCAGCGGATTACTTAGCCCGGACCGGCAAGGGCGGGGCAATTTTGCCTCCGGCAAAGACATTTGGGAACCACGGCAACAGGCCCCTCCCCCAGAAGATCAGCGAGAACAGCCACCCAAGACCAAGTTTACCGATCA
>NW_022589712.1:34791655-34792241 GCF_004348235.1 Phoca vitulina
AGATAGAAAGGCGTGGTCACAGGCCGGGTGAGCGCGGAGTGTGGCCAGAGACCGGGGAGACGGGAGCGACTGACTGCTTTTCTCTGGGGGCTCGCTGAGGAGCGGGACCCCGAGTTCTCGGCTCCGCCGGGGCGGAGACTGGGAGGCCGCCATTTTCACTCTCCGCCTCCAAAGCTGTACGGAGAGCTTGCAGGGAACAAAAGCTCCGGAGAGCAAACCCGAGCAGATTACTTAGCCCGGACCGGAAAGGGCGGGGCAATTTTGCCTCCGGCAAAGACATTTGGGAACCACGGCAACAGGCCCCTCCCCCAGAAGATCAGCGAGAACAGCCAGCCAAGACCAAGTTTACCGATCAATGAGAACGGCAGAACTCCAGCGCTAGGGGAACACTGCACATAGAATTCATGGCTTTTTTACCATGATTCTTTAGTCTTTCAAAGTTAATTATTTTTTTTAACTGTCTTTTTTTCTTTTTTCCTTTTTTCTTTTTTTTTTTGATTTTTTCTTTTTCCCTTTTTCAACCAACTTCTTATCAATCTCTTTTTTAAAAAAAAAAACATTTTTATTTTTCATTTTTAAAGTCATA